>NC_032009.1:20012560-20022366 GCF_001865875.1 Lupinus angustifolius | reverse complement strand
ATATATATATGAGGAGAGAACTGTTTACACAAAAGTTAAATTACACTAGTTACATTTACTCTCAACCATTCATTTTCTTAAATCCAATGGATCAAATGAGTGAATGAAATAAATGATGAGAGAGAAAAAGAGAAATCTTAGATAACTTTTAAGTTTCGCATATTTGGTTCATTGGATTTACAAAAATGAATGGCTTAGATTGGGTGTAACTAATTTAATTTGGGTGTAGATGAATCCCTTCTATATATATGCGTGTCTCAAAGTTTCAAAATAACATACTAATTCTAAATAATTTTAATTAACAACTAAATATGTTAAAGGAAAATATATATTCATTTAAAATGTTGCTCTTTATTATTTTAAAGATTTATATTCACCCCTCATTGATTAGAGATAAAGATTGTGCTATTTTATTTTCAATATAAATCATTATGTTGTATGCAAAAAAATCATCACTAAGTAATCTTGTTTTGATTGTCTTCATTGCTCAAAGTGATCTTTTTGTAATAGTTGTAGAAATCAAAATAGTTAAGATACGACAAATAACTCGATCAAACAAGTATTATACATTCATCTTCTCCATTTTTGCAAAAGCTACACTTAATTCAGAGATGATTAAGATGATCTTTAAATTGAATGATTGACAATGTCAAAAATAAAATTTTGAAGTTGATATCTCAAAATAATCTTCTTTTGCTCATTGAAATCCACGGGATATAATTTGTACACAAAAATAAACATATTACAAATATTAAATATTTTATAGACATTGTTAGGATTCAAACTAGAGTTGAGAGTGCAAAATAAATATTTTAATGAAGAGAAAACATGTATGCACTAAGATGTAAGAATTTTATATAGTATCAATGTATCATCCATCATTTATTTTTAATCATCATTAACTCTTAAAAATAGTACAAATCAATGATGAATGACGTATTGTCTATACATAAATCTTTATACTAATAGTATATATATATTACACTGTTTAATAAATTAGTTAAAATAAATATTTTAAAGAAAAATAGGAAAATTCAGAATCCACCCCGGAGACAAGTACTTAACAAACAAAGAATAAATGTATCATTAAAAGTTATATATATTTTTTGTTTTTTTTTTTTGAAATACTTGCATGGAGATGATCTTGTTCATAAGAAAAGAAAGGTTAGAGGCATGTGCTAAGAATAGGCAGCTCAAACATAAGGATAAGGATAATGTAGCTCTTACCTGTCATTTATAAAAGATGATAGTGTATATATAATATGAGAAAGAAATATATGTACTTATAGTATATGAGTTCTATTCATTTAAATAAATGATGGATGATATAGTAATTGTGTATAAATTTCTACACCAATAGAATATAAATGTTCCTCTCATATAATATTTACATTCAATTAATTAGAGCTCCTAATTTATTAGGTTCTCATCATTAACTAGTCAAATATAGTTTTTTGGTATATTTTAATCACTTTTAAATTCTTTATCATTTGCCTACCCTTTTTCCATTTTTTTTCACATTCAAATCATTTTAACCTTTTTCATAAAATACATTGAACCAAAAATATTTCATTTAAGCAGTTTTATCAACTTATTTCTTTTAAGTGACATTTTCCCTTTTTATATTTATAAACTTCTATTTTACAACTTTATACTTTTTTAATTTAAGCTTTACAAGTAAAAAAACTTCAAAGTAAATTACACCAATACTCTTTGAGTTACTGAAATTACATAAACTATCTTACATTTTTTAAACTTACACAAATTACTCATAACTATATACGTACATTATATTGACAACTATTTTATGAGAGATGAAAGTAATTTCTTAAACAAAAAATGGTGATAAGTGTAATTAAGTAAAAAAAGACTGAAAGTCAATACCTTTAGAGTTATTATTGATAATTTAATACAATATAAATATGGAACTCTAAACAAAATCTCATCTGAAAATGCTCAAAATGTTAAATAAATTTGCTATATATTAATAATTGAACAAAAAATAGTATAATAAATCAACTACATATATTGTGAGACTTCAATTCATGAATCGGAAATAAATTATAGAAATTTTATTAATCTAGACAAAAAAAACTGTACAATATATGAGTAGATACAAATAATTCTAAATATTCTCTGTTTATTCTTATTTTTTATAAGTAAAGATTATATTAAAACAACACAAAGGTGCCAACTCAGATACACAAAGATTACAACTCAGAAAAGGCAGAAATCATACTAGAAAATACAAAAGGTTGGGTTAGTACATCAATGAGCAAAACATAAATTTTGGTTAAAAGGTTAAAAGCTTCAAATTAAAGTTAGAAATATTGTTTAGTTTTTAGAAATATTATTATAGAAAATGATTACATATAACAAATGTCATAATTTTAGTGGTGGAATGATATAATTTGTCTCGTCATAATTTTTAGAAATATTATTATAGAAAATGATTACATATAACACTAGCCCTGTAGTTTTCTTTTTACTACCAAAACTATTCTATATTTTTTTTGGTAAGTAACTAATCTTTTCTGGAATGTGTGACTGTCCATTCCAACAAATGTTATTCTCAATTAACATTTCGATCATTATGAGTATCTAGTGGGACTTTACATCACTACGTCAATGTCTAATTAGTAGACAAGTAGTAGTTGAATTAAATATAAGTTGAACCAACAATTTTATTTCTTTGCCTATAGATATACATTGAAAATATTCACCTACACCCACAAAGAGAGACTAATTACGAGTGAAAGCAAATGAATAAGTGAAGCAAGATCATCAACTTTTCAATCACCACCTACCTTTCCTTAGCTAGGTATACCATTTTCCTATTCTCTGTCTTTTTTACATTACATCGATGGATATATACGAGGTTTAATGTGGTAGGGGCATGTCAATTTTCTAATGCCATTCAATTCTGTTGAACCTGTTTTTTTTTATGTCTCCGAGTTTGTTGTTTAATTTTACCTCTTTCTTGTGTTGAAACTACTTTCATTCTTTTATATCATCTTAATTCGTTAGAGTATTTATCAGATCTAATAATCTCAAAAAACATATTAATATTTTGCAATCTTGTGTTGTATGCAATTTTGTTAAATCTAGGATTCAAATCATACAGTTTTATTTCTCTTAAACTATACCCTGGCATATAAGTATATTTATTTTAACAATTCACATACTTTGTCATATAAAATAATACACGTATCTTTTTCAAAAAATAAAGATCGTGTATTAAGCATGAATAGTACAAAGGAATTACATAATTTGTTATAAATTCAGTAATTAATTTTTGGTTGTTTAACATATTTATGGTCCTTGAATTGTGGGTTCCTAGAATTCTAGATCAGCTAGCTTAGTTATTTGTAAAGACAAATTAGAGATTGTGCCCTAACTGTGGTGGTTCTTTAGTTGAAAATGGCACTCCAACTGTTAAGTTAATCAGTGGAAAATGAAATACGTTAGGGCACACCAACCCTCAAGTTGACCATTTTTATTTGTCGTTAAGGGGAAATGATCGGCTGTCTTAAAGTATGTCCCAAATCATGTACCAAACCAGTAACAATATGTTATGTCACTTAAGAATTTAAATATTCAATGTTTTCTGTTTTTTCTTCACTGTTATTGGTTTGAGACATGGTTTGAGACATGTTTTGAACATACTTTAGGACGACAGATCCTTGTCACGACCTATAAGACCTTGTTTACTGCCCTTCACTCATGGTGCATCTTGACCTATATTTATGACTCATAACAACTCCCCTTAGGTAGAATGTCAATGTACTCCTTTTAAAGGCCAATGCAAACATCTAATTGTTCTTCAGAAAGGAATTTTTCATGCATAAAATAGGCCAACATTGTCAATGAATTTTTGCTAAGAGTGAAGATCTAACATTCTTGAGTTAATAATTTTTTGAAGGATCCACCTTCATGGTGGAATTTTATGAAGTGGTCCAAGACTAGGGCTTTCTGGTATTTTTTGGTCATGGCTCATCAGAGACATATTTTCAAATCTGAGTTCTAATGAATGTGACAATATGTTATTGTTCTTATAACCTATAAATCCAACTTACTGATATGATTGGGATCACAAGACATAATTAGGCTAGTATGAATACCTCAAAAGTTCTTGAAGGGGAAAAATTACGTGGATAGTGTAGTTTGACTATACTATCACACGTTTGGTATATGTTTCAAAATATTTATCGAAGTAGTATAATTTTTAGAGAACTTGTGAATGTCATCCACGAGTTTGGGGAAATTGTGGATCAGCAATGTGACTTCCCTGTAATCTCGCACATCTGAGGTACAAGACTCTTACACAGTGTCATAGAAGTCGTGTTTAACGTGCACGACTTCCATGGTGTCTGACACAATATAAGAGTCTCGTGCCTCAGATGCACGAGATCACAGAGAAGTCGCATTGCTGGTCCACGACTTCTCCAAACTCGTGGATGACATCCACGAGTTCCCTAAAAACTACACTACTTCAATAAATATTTTGAATCGTATATCAAACGTGTAATAGTGTAGTTTGACTACACTATCACATAATTTTTCCGTTCTTGAAGGCTTCTATATAGGATAAGAGGTATGAATAGTTGCACAAGTGGATCCATGGGGTTGGAACTACTCAAGGATTAGTATAGTACATATGAAGGAGATTGATCTATAAAATTAGGCACTTAAGATATTTGTAATGCCATTTCTTTCAACAGAATTTGTGACAAGGAGTAAAACAAGTGTTTTTAAACACACAAGTTTTATAAGTATAGTCCCAATGATGGTGTTTGAGTTCTAAGTTTTTGCATATGAAATATCACTTCATTTGTGTTTTTATAAGGAGGAATTAATTGAAGAAGTTAGAATAATTATGAAGTCCAAAAGAGGTATTCAAACTCCAAAGTCAGACACCTAATTTTCAAGTGAATAAAAGGCTCAAGGCAAAGAAGAAAATCTTGAAAAAAAAGAGTCTAAATATTTTACCATATAACTAAATACCTATACTTATAATATCTATGCATCATAACATGTTTATTATTTCATCCCAGATTATTACTAAACCTATTTGCACCATTAAGATGTTTAAATTATTTTTCCCATAAATTTATTTTACTATCAGGTTGTATTGTTGTGCTTTTCATATCATGTTATTTTTCAAAAATATAGACATGCTTACATTTTAGTTTCTTTAATTATGCATATGCTTTCTTTCAATGTATAGATTGGTGTGTAGTTATTTCCTCTGTGATACCATTTATTATGGTTTATATTTAAGAGAATATTTTCAATAATATATTGTTAGGAATGACATGAGAGTTGAGTTTTTTTAATGTAATATTCAATGTTTTAATACTAGTTGAAGCATATATTTACTAATCTGTATATGAAGAAGCTTAAATTTAGGGTCACACATTTACTAGCTTGAGATGAAATCATTAGGTAAATATATGACTAAAATGTATAATGATAATAATATTTTCTTATATACCGTGATAATAACAAAGTAACAATTATCCAACTTTAGGTGTTTGATTTACATGGGTAGAAAATTATATTTCTGGTCTATACTGCAAATTTTTTATTGTGATATTTGTTTTGGAAAAAATTGTCTAGCTACACATAAAAATCAAACACCTAAAGTTTGATAAATCAAATACATTTTTCACAAATTAGATATGCCATTCCTTCCTTCGAGAAATAATAATATTTTTCACTCTAGTTCTAGTTTATATTGCTAATTTTTGTATTACATTCTTAATATTTTTTAATTCCTATTGCAGGTTTTGAAAGTCCATAGAAAAGCCACATTACCAGTTCCTTAATTATCTTTTTTCTGCCAATCTTTGGCATTGAGAATTGACATTGGCCTCAATGGGTCGTCGAGGTAACAAAACTTATTCCTCCCTATAATATTTTTAAATTGAACATAATCATATATATTTTCTTCTTTCTACGGATTATCTGTAGATAATAAAGTATATCCTCATAACTGGAGATAAAATATCTTCTTCAACGACTAAAATCATTACATGTGTCGATACGACACATATCATGATTTTAATAACAAAATAGGATAATTAATCTCTTAATATGATGAGATATTTTATTTTCTTAACTTTAACTCTACATTGCCTTTATTGTTGCAGGATATCAAAATAGACAAGCTTATCGTATCTCAGATGAAGATAGCTCTGATTCATCTATTAGAAGATCAAATTCTTCTCCAAATTCTGAAAGGGGTGAAAGATTTCTAGTTAACCGATCTAGACAAAATGTTAGAACTTCTTCTTATCAAGAGAATAGTAATATTGTGAACAATTATAGTCGTAGAAGAAATGCATTTCCTGGCCCTAGGATCCGTTATCTAGAACCAAACCTTTCTATTGTAGTTGAGAGAAGTTCACTATCAACATATAATGATCATTCTGATGATGCCAATGTTAGAACTTCTTCTTATCAAGAGAATGGTAATATTATGGACAATTATAGTCGTAGAAGAAATACATTTCCTGGCCCTAGGATCCGTTATCCAGAACCAAACCTTTCTATTGTAGTTGAGAGAAGTTCACTATCAACATATAATGATCATTCTGATGATGCCAATTCTGAACCCCATTTCTTATCAATGTCTTCACCTAGTCCTGAAATAAGAAGACAAGTAAGTCACAAATGCTTAATATTTACTTAAATTCTAAATTGCATTTGAATTAACATGCTTAATATTTTCATATATTTATTTACATTATTATGTATATGATCAGATGCATTCTTTGATGGTGCGTCTATGTGCTGGTGACACTCAACAATTGGAGGTACATTTTCATTCAATGTTACATGCATGCATGTTCTTAATTACTATCAATTCTACGTTAGATGATAAATGGTCTAAGTAAAACAAATTTCTATATATATTGTATTTATTTTATGTCAAACATATTATTGGAAAACCAACAAGACATTGGTCTAGTAGTGTAAGATCTCACTGGATTCCCAAGGTCGAGAGTTCAATTCATGAGAGCGATACTTGTTGGGAGGGGCAGTTACGAACACCAAAATGGATTAGTTCCTTATCCAAAAAGGCAAGGAGATACCATTCGTAGTATCAAAAAAAAACATATTGGAAAGTGAAAAAACAAGGTACATTAGCTTATATGAAGCTACACTAGTTAGACCATCCTTTTAGAGCTAGAATTGTGATTTAATTAACGAAAATAGTTAGGTACAACTTTTTGTATGTTTGTGATGCTAATTTTTATATAGAAATATAACATGCGTAAGTAGTGTTATATATGTTTTATGGTTCAATTGATAACATCTTTAACATTACAATATCATGAATATCTAAGCAATTATGGAAGTTTTATTCCACAATTAATTCCATTTGGGGTGGTCTCAACACAATAAAAATCGATTTGCCTTAGGCATGAACCATTAATCATCTATAGTTTACAAACCTTTGTCATAGAAATCAATTATTGTTGATATTTCAACTATCGATCACATTTACTTTAGGTGACAAACATTTCACAAAATAATTGCAACATAAATTATTATATGGTAAACTATATATCTAATATAGTACAATAACTCATGTTTACCTATTTGCATTAAATTATTGTTTAAATAGAGTAATAATGTCTTTGTTTTCATGTTGAAGCAAAAAAAATTAATGGTTTTCTAGGTTTAATTAAAATAAACAAATTATTTTTGCTTAGTAGTTTTGAAATAATTATTTGGAGTTTTAGGAACACTTTGATGAAGATGTTAGTGAAGATGAGGATGAGAATATGAACATGGGAAAGACTGAGGAAGAGATTATGACATCAATTAATCGTGAAAATTTTGAATCTGATGATGAGGAGAATGTAGAAAATAAAAAAGCATGTGGCATATGTCAGGTGAGATTTGCACTATTTTATTTTAATTTCTTTTTATGAGTTAAAATATATTAATAAATTGAGGTAAAAACACCTCAAATACAAGTTAGTAAAATAACTAATGTTAAGTGAGTAATTGAAGTACAAGTATAGAGTAATTAAAGCATTTTTATTAGAGGATTCAACATCAACTAAATTCACCTATAATAATTTTGCAAACAAAGAATAGATTGATATTTCATTTGAAGCAAGTTATAGGTTTGTATTTCTCTTTGTTTCATATTCATGATTTGATATTTATGGCATACACTATTGCTTAGTTTGTTATGTCCTTGTTGTCAAAAATTGTTTTGGAGATTCCACATCAACTAATAATTTCACCTACAATGACATTGCAAACAAAGAATTGGATTGATATTTCATTCGAAGCAAGACATGGTTACAAGTTTGTATTTCCTTTGATTTGTATCCATGATTTGAGCTTTATGGCATCCATTATTGCCTCCCTCGTTAAGTCTTTGTTGTAAAACAATTACTGCATTTCTACTTGTCCAAATTCTAGCAATCCATATCACCATCAAAATATTAGACTAACTTTTGCTTTCTACTAAGTGTTGTAATACATGTTCATTTCTAGTTGATGGCAACACTGAATCGAAACCCAAACACTTGTAGAGTCGTTGTCACACCAGATAAGAGAAACGATAAGAGAAAAACATATGATTCATTGATTCATCATATGTCTTGCACGAGATGCACCTTAAGTCTTGTCCAATCCTTTGTGCTAACTATAATTTGCAGATAAGTCTGTCTAGTATACATCTTCAGGCCAGTATATGAGTCTTCATAGTACCACAAGTTTCCAAATCTAGTGAAGCATCTTTTTATCTACTGATTCATTGTCATCCTGTTGTCAAATGATGTTATAATCTAATTTGATTGTCTGTGTATTTGACCTGTCATGAATCCAACTCCACTTATCTTAAGTCTCATCCTTCATAGTTGCAAGATTAATCACCTTTACCAACTCCTCAATTCAAGGTTTCTCTCATTCAAAAGGTTCTCTCCTCCAATTTAGAATTCATTTCCACTCCCCCTCTATCCGTTTACCTACTTGACTAACCATGGTCAATTTATCTTCACTCAAATTGCAAAGTTACTCAAAAGAATCCTTGAGGGGTCCTTCACCAACCTAAAAATCAGACCAGAACCTCATTTTTTCCCGATCTCCACTACTTTTTTAAAACCACTCGTCAACTTCCCACAATCAAAGGTTGCTCCAACCACCATCTTCTTCATATCTCTCCACCAAAGTGACTCGATATGCTTTTCTTGTTTTCTAGCCACATATTCAAAATTATCTTGATCTCATATATAGAGTCTATGACCTTAACCCAAAATAACTCTCTCTGTTAAAAATAGTCATCTCCCTTTACTAAGAAGAGCTACATTAAAGGATTCTAAATCCTCAATATCCATTTTACCCCTATCTCGATCTAAACACACTAAATCTCACTTAACCCAAGGAATCTTTTTCTTCCCTGTAGAACTAAAGGAGCTAGACCAATAGAGTATTTAATACTTTGTTTATGAGGACCACTCGCCCACTAAAAGACATGAACGGACTCTCCATGAATAAAATCTTTTAACATGTTGGACATCAAATATTTTCATATTTCTTTTCTTATGTGATTAAGACCCACCAGACAGCAACAAAAAAATAATATTGTGAAGTTAGCTTTAACATGTAATTTTTTTTAGCAATGATTGTCAAATTAACTTCCCCTTTTCAACCTCATTTATACTATTGTGCTAACAACTTTGGTTTCTAGCTATTTCATGAGGTCATATTTGTATTCATCCACAGAAGTTATTGTAAATAATTATATATATATATATATATATAATATATATATATATATA
>NC_032009.1:19723011-20012460 GCF_001865875.1 Lupinus angustifolius | reverse complement strand
TTTTTTAATTCAAGTGAGAACAGTTCTCATATAAAAACTGTGAGAACAATAAGTATGGGCCTTACAACTAATCATAAGTGATTAAGATTAAAAGTTAGTTATTGATCACATAATAGTCATATGCATATATATCTTTTAATCTTAATCGTTCAAATAAGATAAAGTGATTCATATTAATTGTTCTCATTTCTCATAATAATGCATTGTTCTCATCTGAGTTTTTCTGATATATATATATATATATATAGGCCTCTTTTTGATATTTTATGTTCTCCTCATCATTTCTATTTGATTGTACTTATTTTCTTTTTTACCAAGTACGTTTATATATTCTCATGTCAATGTTATATGATCTGATATATTTGACAATTTTCTATGTAGGACGACTATGTGAATGGAGTAGAAATTGGGAAGCTGAGTTGTGAACACAAATTTCATATGGAATGCATTAAACAATGGCTTATGCTTAACAACCTATGCCCCTTGTGTAGACGAGTGGCACTATAATCTATTCATCATTATTAAGATAATAATATGGATCATCATATAAATTGTTTTCATTATGAGGATCATCATATTCATAATACTCTCAAGCATTGAATAAGTTTTAGGTCATTTGAATACAATAAAATACATGCACTTTGCATTTATAATGTGATCATAATTATGTACTAGATAATGATTATTTTCCCTTTATGATGGGTCAGAATTATAATTATTGTACCCAATGTTATTTCTTATCATCCAAAGTAATAACATTATTAAAAGGATACAAGGGTATTCACCCTTCAAATATTACACATTAGTAAGAATCATACTATATTTATGATTTATACTATAGTATATGTTTGCAAGTTTAGTTTTGAAAGGAAATAAAGGTAAGCGAATGTTTCAAACCACCTCATAAGTACATTTGATAGTTTTCAAGTCTTTCATTTCTCTTCAAGATTCAACTCGTAAACAAATTCGGAGGGTACCAAGTACCTACACTACCCCTCACCACCTCTACCTCCATCCCGTACACTTCCATAATTCCATACAACAACTTTCACTCCAAATATATTTTTGCTATTTTTCTTAAGGAAAAAATTGAAAATTGGATATTTATGTCTATAAAGTCTATCTTTTTATTTTAGCCAACATCTATTTTAATTCCTCAAATTTTTTTATTTGAATAAATATTTATTTTCGTCCTTCAAAATTTAACCAACATTTAGAATCTTTAGAGACTAATTCGGATTTGTCCAAGCAAAAAATTAATACACATAAACTCATCAATGAAGAGAAAAACTTCCCAATTATATATGTATATGTTCCTTAGTACTAAAATAAAGAGTAAAATAGTAAAAATGTGATACATGTAAATGATATATTGAGAGTTATCATATTTCTAAAGGAATTAATATATATACATCGAGTGTAAATGTTTTTTATATTGTTAGCAAATCATCCACCATTAATTTGTAAACTATCATTGACTCTCAAACAAAAACAAAGGTATTATAAATCAATAATGGATGATATGCTGACAGTACATAGATTTTAAACTCAGCTCGGATGATGGTAGAATACACATTTTGAAAAAAAGGAAGAAATAAAATACAGTACCCCTAAGAAGGTAGGTACAGCAATAATGTCAAATATTTGTTGTTCGTTTGTACAAAAATAAATTGAATGGTTACAATTGTTATTACACATTTTGACCAACCTTGCCACCCTTTAAATCCTCAACATGAGGAACACAAAATTGGGTATGCTACAATCTTTCTAAAGTTACTCAATAAATTACATCCAAATGCTGAATATGAAATGTGCCTAGTTTTATAAGACAAAAACTTCACATAAAATTAAAGCAACAAATATCAAAGTGCTTATGAAATATCCACCTTTGTAATAATATTGTGACATGCAACCTGAGATTGTAGAACTAGCAGGAGATGAGGCCTGTGTTGTTCCATTTATGCTGGTGCCATTTTTACCACCACTGTTCACCACAAATATCAAAATAAAAAATTAATGACCGATAGTCATCGATGTTTTAAATCGTGGTACACGACGATATTGTAGTTGCAATATTGCAGTTTTGGTAATCAACCACTATTAGATTTAACTAAAAGTCCCTATGCTTATGATTTATTAGATGGTAGAAATCAAAAGCATTAGGACTAATATAATCAAATAACCACATCGCAACCTCATTAATCTTTCGTATGATACGCAACATAACCATAGCAGCCACGATCGCAACCATGATTTAAACCCGTGATAGTCGACTTACATGGAACAACTTGAAAGGTTTTTTTAGGCCCATGGGGTGAGAATTTGATAGAAGATTATTAATATGTAATGCAAATGAGAACAAGACAACTAGAACATATATATAATAAACATAAGCTTGAGATCATACCTTCCTGGAAATATACATGAACCATGACCTGTAACAATGATAATATAACGAATATCAGCTATTTTGAAATGCTAAGCAACTTGAACCTGAAATTGTGACACTACTTTCTTTGATAAGTTAACATGACATAATGAGAAAACAGAAAATGTACACTTATTTTGATTCATATGGCCAGAAATTGTTTCAGTATTTTTGGAGACTTATTTTGAACGAAGAAATTGTTGATAAAGTCTGTGAAGTTAACAAGTAAATAGTTATGAATGTGTGGAGAGGCCTTACTTGGATTTGTGGTGGTGACAATTGCAACTCCTTTGAAATCACAGGTCCCGAGAGATTTACCCGTCTTCTGATAATATGCATTGAAAGCATATGTAGCATGTTGAACAACGTTATCCGGTTCATAACATGTCTGGCCCTGCAGCAAAGGCGAACAATCCACCTTCCCTGGTCCACAAGCCCAATCAAGTGCTGCCTGCAGCATCTTAGTATCGGCGTCATTCTTAGCGACACAAAATGTTTGGTTTGTTGTATCATTTGCAAAAACAGTACCAGCACCGGTCAAGTGTAAAGTATACACCGGTCCTCCATTAGCATAAAAAAGCCCCCAGTTCTGTTCCGAGACTGGACCTGTTCTCAAGTCTTCATTATAAAGCTCGTAAATATATGTACTAATTGGAACTCCAGGGTGTTTAGGAGTGCCTGTATTGTTAAGGACATGTCTTATCAAGTTACTGTTGTAAGTATTAGCATTATCAGGAGTTGCGTCTGGTTCGGACGAGTCACCTTTGGAGGGCCACCCTGACTCGGTCACTAAAATAGGGATATTGGTGAAGTTAAGATATGACATTGCGAAATAAGCAGCATCAACAACTGCATCAAAGACATTAGTATAATGAAGTAGAGTGTTGGCATCAACAGCTTCCCTAGTCGGCGGTAGCGGGCGAAAAAGAGCATAATCCAGTGGCACTGCACCATTTGATTGTACGTAATCATAATACGGATATACGTTGAGCATGAGATATGAGCCAGTTGATTGCAAAAACTTAAGCAAGGGAACCATGACAGGATCCCAAGTACGGTTGAAAAACGCTTGGGAAGGTGGGAAAGAGTCAAGGATGAGAGAAGAAGAGTGCGGAGTAGAGACTTTAATTTGCTGATCAAGATTAGCCGCAACGAGCGCAGAATGAATAAATTCTAGAGCGGATACTAGGACAGGTGCAACATTTGGGAGGGTAGTAAGGACTTCAGATCCAACAGCGATGGCAGTAATGTTGGTGGCAGGGACATGAGCTAGGACATTGTGAGCGACCCAATTGGCAGCCGTGGCATTTGACTGGCCGATGCCAAGTAGCTGGTCACTGGGAACAGAAACAGTTACACGGATGCCTGTGTGAGCAAGTGCAAGAAGCATGGCTCGGTCAGCATCATAGAGTCTGACATGTTGGATACTTTGAGCCTTAAGAAGGGCAACAATATCGGTTGGACTCGGAATGTCAGTGATATCTGTACCAATGTTGACACCAATGAACGCATCTGCAAAAACAGAAACACTAACAAATGAAGGACTTTCAACAAGTAAATCACCCAAGAAGACCATATGATACTGCTCATAAACTATGAATGATATATAAAGTAATGCAAATGTAGCCACCATCCAGAAGAGATACAAAATGAAGACTATTGAATTTCTATACATGTTAAAGAGAATCTAATGATGGTAGAATCGTGCATTGGATGTTAAGGTATGTGCTTAGGATACCGTTAGAAGACGTAGTAAGGAAGGCAGATAAGGTGAAGATTAGTCCAATTTCTAGAGGCAGGGGGAGACCACGAAAAATCATAGGTGAAACCTTACGAAAAGTTTAAAGATCAATGCTTTTGTCGATGGACATGAGTTATGATAGCACATTAAGGATTCGTTCTATCTGTATATCTGACCCAACCTAGTGGAACTAAGGTTTGGTTGTCATTGTTATTAAAACATTTAGCTTTACACCTTCGTGGTCGAGAATTACTTGCAAAATCCAAGGTTACTTTACCTGTCATACCATGTGTGTTTCTTGTGTCTTATATGTAAGCTAAGGGACATGGATTTAGCTAAAAGAAATGCGACATATTCAAATGTTGGCAGCTTATATGAGAAACACCATTGTCAAATAACAAAATGTTACATTTTTATATTATTTGTTCAAAACTGATTGGACCGGGACAAGGAATAAGGACAGACTTTGCGACAGAGGATCTCTAGTGCAATAATGTTGATTGGTTTGATTTTTCTTATGAAATAAGTCACACGTCGTCTACCGTATTGTTTCGGGTGTGATATAAATACATGTTCAAGTACTCCTATATGAAAGGAAACCTTAACATAGTATATCTAGGGTGCATGACTAGTCCATCTCAACAATCAACAATTGTCGCTCCCAGGAATATTTGGGATCCAATTCGGATTTCTACCGATGCCTTGTTGGTCCATGTTCTTCAGTTGACAGCTGTTAACTTTGTTTTAGTCCATTTGATGTATATAATATATAGGCCATTACCATTATACTTTTATTTATCATTTCTCCTTATTAAAATAAATTGATTGAAGACCCAATTTTGATTATATTTATCATGATTGCCATTTTCGGGTAAGGGTATTATAGTCCATCACATTCTCAACATAAATGTAGTTAAGTATTAAACTATAAAACAACTGTCTAATGAGCTGGGCCGCAATAACATGGTCCCCAAAATCTCATAAAAAGAGGGCAAATTGGAGATTCTGCATCCAAAAAAACTGTCTTTTAGTAAGGACAAAAAAGTTGAAAATACCTATGCCAAAATGAAAGTGTTTTTTTGTATTACCAAGAGTATTCTCGATATTTTGGGTAAGTAACTAATCCGGTACATGGTTCTTCCTTCCAATCAGTGTCGATCTAAGAAATCGAACATTCGACTTTGCGAATCCATTGGGTCTTATATCATTAGACCAATAACTTTTTTTTGGTAAAAGGAAAGTGCTTTATAACATGAACCCTCTATCTTTGGTAAAGAAATAAAATAAAATGGCTATTTACTATGTTTGTCCATGCTTTTTTAGCAAGGTTGTACCCTAAAAACATTTCAACTCAAACATACCCAATCAAATAATTTTATAAATACCCATTGGTAATTTTCCTACTATGCTCAAAATAAAAGTTAGAATAACCCACATGGAAAATATAATAAAAGGACTCAAACCCACATGGAGAATCTTAAGTCATGACAGAAAAAACACAACTTTCATACAACAGTGTACTTATGAAATGACCATATATATATATATATATATAGTGAAAATGAAAGGAAAAAAGGAACTGACCTCCATAAACAGATACTGAGATTGCAAGTAGGTAAAGAAGAAATGAGAGTATAGCCATTAAAGATGTATCCTGAAGTGATAGACAAAGAATCTAGTTGAAGTGTGATAACCAGAAAGAACATGGAACAATGAAAAGAAGCTAGGAAAGTTGTGATTTTGGAGGGAGAATGAGGGAAATACAAAAGAAAGTTTGCATCTTTTGAAGAGAGAGAGAGAGAGAGGAACTTGGTGGGTTATGTTGTGAGGCGTGGAGTGAAAGAGAGGCTTTTTGTTCTTGTGGTGGGTCAAACTCTATTCACACATCATTATCACAATCAATTATATTCATTTTTTCTTATACATTTTATCACAATAATAATCTAATAAATTGCCAACAAAGAGTTGATACAATAGGTAAAGTTTTATTATAGATTATATAAATTTAGATACTAACAACACATAAATATTACATTTATATTATACATGAATATGCCTGTCAGGAATCCAATTCGTAAAGTAAAAGTGTTTGATTCAGAGTTTGTATCATTATATATAATAATGTGAAGCTATGCATTATTCTGACACTATTGCACTGTGTGTGACCCACTATGTATAAAAACACTTAGCTTTAGACAATGATCCTGTTCTGCCATTTTCACCTTTTAGTTTTACTATTTTTATATCATATATTAGGCAATGATATATTAACTATTTATTATCACATTCTATTTTTTTTTCTGAGGCTATATATTTTATATCAATTAACACCTTAGACAATTCATTTTTTTATCTTGAACCAACACCCTCTTTATATTTATATTACCAATATCTAAGACAATTCACTTTTTATACATATAATCTTTCTACCAATAATATTACAAGTTACAACTATGTATGTATCTAAATGTTAGTAAATTTGTAAAAGCAAATTTTTACAATCCTAACTAAAAATTATCTTAAAACCATTTTTCAACCATCATACTCAAACATAAACACATTCAGATTATAATAGATTAATCATAATCAAATATAATAATCTAATTTTAACAGTTTCAACAAAAACAGTTCTTTTCAGAAGCAAAACATCACATGCCATTGTTAAAAACTAACATAAATTTCTAGCACTTGGATGAACCTTTGACAAAAAACAACCCTTATCTAGTTCTAGCAACATCCATGTTTTCATCCTCATTCACAACATCAGTTGTATCAATCTTCATTGAAAGAAATGAAGTATCAAAAGCTACTCTCCAATTGGTTGAACAACTTCTGAGAATCATCATCTATGTTTTCATCATCATTGATAACATCACTTGTATCTGCTGTATCAACCTTGCTTGACAAATCACCTTTGATGATGGTATCATCAGATAAGCCGATGGCTGATGCATAAACTTCATCAAAAAAATTTGACTGCCGCAGCAATGAAATTAAAACGTCGGCGCTCGCCGTGTCATCTTCTTCCTGACAAAGCTCAAAGAACGCGATCACGTTCGGGGGTTTTGGTCTCCAACTCTTTGAACCTTCAGCCACGAAAGCTTCTTTCAAGCAAGACAGAGCATCGGAAATACTCTTATCTGCAATATGTAACTCAGAAAGAACCTCCCATGTACTTGAATTTGGAACTCCACCAGCTTCTTTCATTTGCTTAAAGAACTCCAGAGCTTTATCCGTATCGCCATTCTTAACATACCAGCCAATGAGAAGGTTTCCTATTCTAGGATCATAAGATGATTTCATTGAAACCCACTCCTGATAAAGAGTTTCTGCACCCTCAATATCACCCAATCTTATCAGAGAAGAAATGATAGCATGGTATCCCAAGTTTGGTATAGTGGGGAAAATTGACTTATAGGTTTTCCAAATACGGAAAATTTCGTCTTTTTTCCCAATATTTCCATACAAACTCAGGAGATAATGAAAAGGTATTCTATCTCGACCTTTAATTCGGCTCTCAACCTTTCTCAAGCACTCTTCTGCTTTTTCAAACTGATCCATCTTCATGTACATTGACGCCATTGTGCTGAATGTAGTCCAGTTAGGGATAATGGTAGGATCCTGCGACATCTGTTCAAACGCTTGTTCCATCTTCTCTATTTCTCCTTGAGATCCACAAGAAGATAACCAGATATTATATGAGTAGATATCAAGATTTACTTTTTTCTCTATCATTTCTGAGACCAAAGTATCAACTTTCTCATATTCCTTAAGGTTCATGTACATAGTCATCATTACATTAAATGGTAGTGAATGTACCGCATACCCTTTACTCCTCATTTTTTCAAGTAAAGATTCTGCCTTTTCCTTCAATCTAAAATGCACATATACATTCAAAAGAGATCCATGTGTCCTCCTGTCTTTTAACTTATTAGTCAGTCTCTCAAAAAATTCTTCTGCACTAGACACTCCCCGAACTTTGGCTATTAGATCTAACTGGATTGCTGCATCACTTGAAGATACTCTAAACCTCTCTGGTCTATTGTTCATCCAATCATATACCTGTGACATTTTCAAATTACTTTCATAAAGTTGTTCATGGCTAATATCATGATCATTCAAACACAATTATGTCAATTTGGTAGAGAACCGTGAATTGATTCTTGCATACCAATTCATGGTTCTTTTGAAAATTGGTTCCATATAAAAAACGAACCAGATTATCATCTACATTTTAAGTTAAAGAAAGAATAGAGAAAAGAAGAGTAATTAGTGATGTGGACTCACCTACATGAATGAGTTACAACAAACAAGAAATAATTTTTTCCAGAAATATTTCACTTATGATGAAGCAAAAATTGATTCAAACCTACAAGGAGTAACACTAGAAAATAGAAACGACTGTATAAGGAGCTATCAAAACCCCACTGAATATACCCCTAATGTACCAGTATTTGACAGGGTAATGTAATGATGACTATGTGGAATAGTAATGGGCATCATACTCTCATGATTCTTTAGGAAGCATGCCAACTGATAGAGAAGTAGGGAAAAATAGGGTTCCAAATCACACGCAAATTTTGTTGGTGGTATTGGCAAATATGGAACTTATAATCAACACATGATTTACAATAAGAAAATATAAGAATGCTTTTACAAATTGTATATTATTGTTAAGCTTCCATCTCAAAACCAATTGGCAATGAGCAGAGTAACTAAACAAATATTTAAACCATTCCCGAGATAATGAGGTAGGCAATGTGGGACTTACTTCCCAACATGCTCCCTCTAAAGAAGCCTTTTATATCAAGTGAAGGGTTACCTTTGACCCATGACTAAAATCTATCTTTTGACCCATGACAATCTGAAAAGGCTGGGCTTTGGCTCTGATACCATATTAAGGTTCTATCTCAAAACCAATTGGCTATGAGACGAGTAGCCCAATAAGTATTTAAACAATTCTTGAGATAATGAAGTAGGCAGTATAAGACTTACTTCACAACAATTGTACATGTATATCTACCCATTAAAACTAAGTTTATTACATAAACAGTGAAGCAAGCAGATATTTAATGGACTCTAGGATATAAAGTTTCTATGGAATCAATTGTTTAATTGTAGTCTCATATAGTTCACACCTAATGCTATGGCTTGAGTTATCTTTGATCCAGACTGTAACTATATATGGTTTTACAGAAACTTTGGAGAATGCTATACTTTTCTGACATTGCAATCGGGATGGAGCGACCTTTAGATTGAACAATAGTCCAAAGATGATATAATAATAGATGGCCCTCCAAGCCATATACAAAATATAGTCATAGCAATGATTACTCTGTTACAAGTGTTAGAACTTAGATGGGAAAGATGAGGAGAAAGATTGAACGGAATGTGAAAAGTTTCTAATTTTTCAGTAAAAATGTCCAATGTTTCCCTTTCATTCAAAATGATATAATTTAAAGAAATGAATTAGTAAGACAGAAGCTTATTTATATAGTTTTAATTTAAAGGTGTATATTTTCTCTTAAAGTAAAGTTATGACCCATCAAATAGTTTTAATTAGATAGTATTAGAATAATTGGGTCTAACTCCAACCCCAAAAGCTAGCTCATCGGGGAAGGATTGCCCAAGTCATTATAAATGGCTCATATTTTCAAGAGATGTGGGACTTTGATACTTAACACACACACCCCATGCCGCCAAGATATAACATATCTGGAGCGTGGAATAATTGGGCCTAACTCCATCCCAAAAGCTAGCACAAAGGGTGAGGATTGTCCAAGCCACTATAAATGGCTCTTGGTCATATTCTCATCCGATGTGGGACTTTGATACTTAACAGATGACATCCCTGGTACATGGAGTATATCGAGGAAGATATTAAAAAGCCCACAACATGCTTTCCTTCTTCTGGTCTCTTTTCTCTTCCATTTTATGTACCTTTCAATCTCACTCTCAAGTCACAATAACTTCACAAACATATGAAAATGTTGTTGTCCCACAAAAGTGCACGTCTTCGAAGTTCGAACTATTTGGATTTTATTATCTTTCAGACCTTCAAACACTATATGCATAAACCCTTAAGCTTCCATGTTACAGCAATGAAATACTAAATTGGAAGAAGTAGAAAATCTCTGCTACCCGCTCGTTATATTTTTCCAATGTTAAAAACAAACAACTTAGTAGCTTCTCTGATCCATTATAAGTTCTGAAGCATAAATCACATGTGACTAAAATCAAATGGCAATAATGCTGTATAATAAAATTGACAATCATGAACTATTCCATTTCAGACACTACTTAAAGCTGCATACACAACTACTGAACATGAAGAATGCTCATTGTACACACAAATATGTAAGTATCATATCCATGTCAATAGCCACAAATTAACTTATCCGTGCCAGTGGTTCAATCTCAGGTACCATATTATTTTTCATCAAACAATGCCATATAATTAGCAGGTTCAAAGAGAATCAAGCTACTCAACAAAGAAAAACAAAACTACTTGATCAGTTTTGCCCATAACAACAAAAAACCAAAACAGCCAACACTCAAAACCGTTTCACAGAAAACACAACTTACCACTCACAAATCATCACTCAATTGACCAAAACAAAACCTAACACACACTCCTAGACAACCCAAAGACTTCAAAAAGCCAAATAAAAATGTTGAGGGGAAATCACACTGACCTCCTCTTAGTTATAGACGTATCGTTTAACTACACTCTGCACCCCTTTTGTTTCAAAAGCCATACTCACCTCCCTTCAGGGGAGGTAAGTATAATGACAATTGAATCTCAAGGGAGGTGAGTATAGCTTTCCAAAACAAGAGGGAGCTAGGTGTAATTAATTCAAACCATAGGAAAGGTGGGTGTAATTCTCCCAATATAAATCAATATTCATCCACTAATGGTCTTAGTCTCTTGCGAGTTGGATTTTGGAGGGAAATGAATCATAAGTGTATTTCATGGCTCTAGAGTCTTCCCTTTCTCTTCCTCCCTAAAAAACACAACTCGCAAACCGACATCAAATACGCTGCTGACATGGCTCATAAGTCTTCCATTTCTCATTCATTCTCTTCCAAAACTCAACTCGCAAACAGACTCTAAGAGGCTTAGTCTACCTCCCCGAGTGACCCTAACAAAAATCAATTCGCAAACAAACCCTAAAAGTAGAATCATAAATGATAAATGATAGATGTATAGTAAGTGCATTAAATGGTGATAAAGTAAAGTTAGAACAAATAAACGAACATGGTAAGTACCTCAAGGGCCCTTTGGTGTCTCTTGTATTTCCTCAATTCCTTAACAACTCTAGAGAGATCCCATTTAGTGAGATTCTTACCTTCATTCTCCCACTGATTCAACACATCTACAGAACCCAATTCAGAGTTAGGCATGAATGATATCCTCTTGTACACATCGTTCCATTTCACAATGGGTCTTCGTTCGTAATCAAGGGTTCCATAACCATGTATCTTTGAGATGGAGAAGCATTTCACTGAGAAGCTCTTTCTTCTACTACTACTACTATTCCTTTGAATGAAGGGAAGAAAGTTAGGGGAATGAGAGAGGGAAGAGGAATGGAGAAGAGAAAGGTTCAAATTGAGAGAGTTAGGTCTTTGGATTTGAATAACCATCATCTTCTTCTTCTTCTTCTTAGACGAGTTTTACAAGATAGAAGAACAACACTAATATTCTTACACCTATTCTCTTCCTATAATCCAAATTAGATACACCGTTGTGAAAACCAGTATTATTCAATATAATAATTATATCGGTTATAATCTGGCATGAAGTATGCGATTGTCTCTTCCAACAAATGTCGTTATCCAAAATTGAAATATTAACCTTTCGATCATTATGTGAAACTAATATATCTTTACATTTCGTAACAGAAACATTTAACTTTAAATCAAATTATATCAATTATATATGTTGGTTTTTATTTAAATTTAATTTTTTAATGAAAATGAATTACTTTTTAATAAATAGTTGGTATGGAGGATCAAACATACAAATAATATATTTGTTTATACTTTCAAAACATGATTTAGTAGCAACAAGTAAAACATTCTATTTTAAAAATGATATAAATAATAATTATGGTTATTATCTTCTTTATTGATCTTTCAATATTAATATTAGTAATATATATATATATATATCTAACTCAAGCGGTATGTGGTTTAATTAATAAATCATTGAATAACACTAATTAGATTAATTTTGTATTTTATAATTAATAAACAATGGAAAAAATTTGTTATTAGTTATCATTATGCTTGCTGTTTAGAAGCTAGGCTGGGATAATGACTTCATTTGGAAGTCGTGATACCAAGTGATGACTTCAGTGTAGAAGTCCATCTGAGGAATAACAACATCATGTCGACATGCAAACTGAATACGACTTCCATGTAGTTCATTTGATTTTAGTATAGTTTATTTGGTTTACTAAATAACCAAGAAGTCGTGTTCATTTTGCACGACGACATGATATTGTTATTGCCCATGCCGACTATATTGAAGTTGTCACCTGGAATTACGACTTCCAAATGAAGTCATTATCTCCCAATCCAACTTCTAAATTGTAAATATAATAGTGACTAATAACATTTTTGTATCTAACAACTATAAAACAATTCTCTTCCAAGTTTTTTTCAAGATTATTACTTAACTAAAACGATTTTGCTTAAGGCAATGGTATGAAAAACAAAGGTTTAAATTTATTTATATTGAGAAAATTATAGTATATAAGATTTTTTATAGCAATTTAACTATCATATTTATGTGTTAATAATAATTGATCACTCAATAAATAAAAGTAGTATACATATTAAACTTAATTTTTTTTATGCTCATATAATATGTTCTCTAATATAACTTTCAATATAAATTGAATTTAATATCTATTTACTCTCAATTTAAAGTGTTTTGTTTACATTGTCACATATTATTTTATAGAATAAAGGGCATGAACCAAAGACATGGACATGAAGTTCTTTCTAAGGAGTGTTCTAAGTATTAAAAGAACTAGATCTCTTTTATCTCTTTTGGGATTTGCGACTGTCCCTCGTAACAATTGTTACTCATAAGAATCGAAAAGTGCTCTTAGTATCCGAGTGTATAATTGAAAAGTGTGTGATTCATATGACTAATTGATTTGCAAATTTAAAAACACCATGCATATTAAGTTCCAACAAATACCTTAACACCATGTATAGTTACATACCCCAGATTATCTACCGGTACTACCACCAAGAACAACATTGAATACAACAGAAAAGAATCATCTCCAGTTTTGGAAAGGATCCTGACTCGAATACAACATATTTTTATTACTTCAATGGCTACTCTTTTAGGATCAATAACAGCAAATCAACTCAATGCTGTTCACTATTCACCATCCCAAAGTTCTTCAGCATTCTTATAGCCACCATAGCTTTCATGCACAAAAACTCCAGTAACCTTAATAAGCCTCTCCTGTTAAGAATCAAGAGCAGAAAGAGAATCCGAGTTTCATTCGTGTAATGATTGAATTTGAGTATTGAATAAAATGAGTGAATGATAGTTTACAATAAAAACTATCTTTAACTAAAATATATTTAACATCTCTGGCATGAGTTAGTTTCACATGTTACTCAAAAGACAAAGCTTTTTCTACACATTATAGCATCATTGATGTTGTGCTACACATTATTGAATTGGTGATTTACAAAAAATGCTGAAGGAAATATGAACCTTATATCTAGAACTACTTACCTGCTTAATTTCAGATAACTTGTTGATCAAGTCATCGGGTATGGACCAGTCAAAGATATCAAAGTTTCCTTTGATTCTTTCCTCATTGGTGCTCTTAGGAAGCACACTATGACCCATTTGCAAGCCCCACCGAAGCGCCACTTGCGCCGGCATCTTCTCCAATTTCTCGGCAACTATGTTGATAATAGGATGCTTAAGGATGTCAGTCTTCAAAAATGCTGGTGACCCTAGTGGAGAAAATCCCTGAAAAAGAGAGTTCATCATGTGATAGATCATTAGAAATCCAAAGAATGGTCTTCGGCATACCACCATTTGAAGAACTAGTAAAATCACCTTCAATCAAGTCTAGAAAATTTTCACTGAAAAACTGGTATGAAACATTGTTCTGAAGATTTTGCAATAAGTCATTGGATGTATTTGTATGACTATAAGAGGCAAGTGCTTCAAATTCCTTTTGCTTTCAGTGACAAAAGTATTATTTCATTATATGGATGAACGTGTCATTACATATTGGATTTTCTTTAGTTTTTGAAGCACTTGCCTCTCCAGTACTAGAAACTATCCGTACTCATGACTATCAGCTATCGTAGGTAAATTATATCTGCCATACTTACAGATAAGTGAATTCCCTTAGATTCACAAAATGCATGCAACTTTGGCTGCTGCCACACTGGATGCAATTCGACTTGGTTAACCGCCGGAGGAACTCGCACTATCTCCAACAGATCTTGAAGCTTCTTTGAAGAAAAATTGCTTACTCCTATAGCTCTAGCTTTGCCAGAATCATAGAGTGCCTCCATTGCTCTCCATGTACTAGGTATGTCAGGTTGTATAAGATTTTCAGGGTTGATTCCAACTGATCCCTTTTTCATTCGCACCGGCCAATGGATCTAAAAGATGAAATGATTCAATCGAAAACAATGATCATAGATTATTAGTGTTTAATTATCTAAAACATTTTGTAACAGAATTCACATAGCAGTAAAGAGAACACATACTAGATAGAGATCAAGGTATTGAAGTTGCAATTCTTGCAAAGTTCTATCTAATGCTTTTGGCACATCTTCTGGATCATGATCTGTGCACCTAGATATAGCCAATAAAGCATAAGATCTTTGTTAACAATCAAAGTCAAATATATGTTTTTATCTATCTTTGAGAAATATAATCAAACATTTAGAAGACAATAAATAAACCAGAGTTTGGAGGTGATCCACAAGTCTTCACGCTTGACAACACCCTCATCAAAAAGCTTCTTCAGAGCATAACCAATCTATACAAACCAAGATTCCAAAACAAAAGTTAAAGTTTAACCAAAGAAGCATGAATTTACAAGCTTGAGCAATTCTGATGTTTTTTTTTTGTTTCCCACAGGTATCCTCGCACTAGAGGCAATCATGTCTGAGATGGGAACATCTGCAGATATGTGGGGCTAAGCGGATATTTTTTCCATCCACAAGACTCGAACTCGAGACCTTGCTTAAAGGGAATCAAACATGTACCAATTGAACCAACACACGTTGGTAAGCAATTTTGATGTGAATAAGCATAAGTTGTGACATATAAGTAATTCTCTATCACAATTCACATTTCTACAAGGTGTTGGTACAATGGTATAAAACCACCAGATCTCCATATAGACCAAAAAGGTCGAGAGTTCGATTCCTATAAACTAAACATATTAGGTGAGGCAGTCATTCATCCCGAAAATGATTAGTTCCATACCCAAAAGGCAAGTAGATGACCTCAGATATATCAACAACAACAAAAAAAACAATTGACATGTTATACAAGTGTCAAAACAAAAAGCATGTGTTGACTATGTATTGTTACCTCTATCTGATTATTATAGGCTTGAGCACAATCAATATGTCTGTAACCAACCTGAATTATTACACACATCATTCAAACCCATCTTCAATTAGTATGATCAATTATTCACACAAAATAATCATTTGAAAACTATATAATAAAAACATACCCATAAGTGTTAAATCATTATATACCTTAATAGCAGTGGAGATTACTGTGGCAACAAGAGTAGGATCCATCATTCCTGTGCCTAACCCAACAGAAGGTATGTACTTTCCTGTGTTCAACTCAAAGGAATTGATACCATGTGCCATGTTCTATGTTCTACTCTTAATAATAACTAGCTATTAAGTTTTTTTGAGGTATTTATAAAAAGACACAAACTTTTGTAAGAAAATGATGAAAAATTGAACATGGTTGGTCTTCACAAGTTTGTGTCATGCTCATGTGTGGTAGCAACAAGCCAAAGAGTCAACATCATGTAGATAGAATTTTGACTTTTTTTTTATTTATTTAAAAATATATTTAAAAAAAAATTAGGATACAAATCATAATAATAATTTTAATGATTGTATAAGGATATACTTGACTATCTAGATATATTTTATATTCCTAGTTTCTCAAACTTTAAAATTATGATTAAGGTGTAACAACACTTTTAGTCAAGAGAATAATGTGACATGTGTGCTCAGTAAAAATGTAACATATATACTATTAGTCAGATGGTATGTGAACTTGTGAATAGTTATCCCAAATTTATATCCAAATATTAGTGAGATGAGAAACATTCCGAAAAATAAAATGAAGTTATTATTGAGAAATGGCAATGAAATGGAATGAGTGAAAAAGAAGGGAAGGTGTGAGAGGTATGGGGTAGTAGAATGGTAAATAGGTGGTTACACCTTGTCATATCCCCCGCGGTGCACGTTAGTACCTTTGCGGTGGTGCCCTTCTAGATCTCTTTTTCAGCCGCACACTCCTCCCACCATACCTATCCCCCACCCACCTCTTCCCTCTTCCCCCTCTTTTATTACCATGCCCCTTTCCCCTTTCACCACCACTTCCTCCTCCAACTTCATCATCAACCACCCTTCTTATCCTTCACCACCTTCCTTATCCTTCACCACCACTTCCTTATCCTTCACCACCACTTCCTCCTCCAACATCAACAACCACCCTTCTTATCCTACACCACCTTCCTTATCCTACACCACCACTTCCTCCAACAACAACAACCCTTCTTATCCTTCACCACCTTCCTTATCCTACACCACCACTTCCTCCTCCAACAACAACAACAACAACATCATAAACAATCTCTTTATCATTCACCACCCTTCTTATCCTACACCACCCTCCTTATCCTTCACCGCCACTTCCTCCTCCAACAACAACATCAACAACAATCTCTTTATCCTTCACTACTCTTCTTATCCTTCACCACCTTCCTTATCCTACACCACCTATACCAATGGCTTCTCCTACTTCTCCAACAGATCCATCTCCACCTTTTGCTCTTCCTCTCCTTCCCCCTCCTCCCTCCTCCACCTCATCCCGCCGCCTTCCTCCGCCGTGCTGGTCCCCGGAAGAAACCGCCGCTCTTATTAACTCCTACCGTGACAAATGGTACTCCCTCGCCCGGAGCAATCTCAAGGCTACGCACTGGCAGGAGGTGGCTGACGCCGTCTCCGCCGCGTGTCCTAATGTGTCACCTCCTAAGACCGCCGTCCAGTGCCGTCACAAGATGGAGAAGCTTCGGAAGCGATATCGCGCTGAGATCCAGCGCGCTCGGAATCTTCCGGTGAAGAAATTCAACTCGTCATGGCTCCATTTCAAGCTCATGGATTCAATGGAAAAAGGTCCTTTGCCACCGAAATCTGATAACAATAACAACGATTACGCTGATTTCGTCGATGTCGATGATGAAATTGACGCTGAGGATGATGAGGATCAGGATTTCATCCACGCCAATTCGCTCTACAAATTGCGCAGGAACGGGATCGGGAGTTCAGGCGGCGACGGTGGAATTGGCGGCGGCGGTAGCCGTAGAGTTGAAGGAGGTTTTCGGATTAGGATTCCGAGTGGTGTGAGTGTAGCGAAACCTGATTCAAGGTTTTATGGGAGATTTAGTGATGAGAAACGGAACCCTAATTCTAGCTATGGTGCCAAAAGTGTGAAGGAGGGAAGTGCATTGGGGAAGAGAGAGAGGGACCCGGTGGAGGAGATGGTGAATGCAATTAAGGTTTTGGCAGATGGATTCGTGAGGACGGAGCAGATGAAGATGGAGATGGCGAGAGAGATCGAAAGTATGAGGATGGATATGGAGATGAAGAGGACTGAGATGATATTGGAATCACAGCACCGGATTGTCGAGGCTTTCGCCAATGCCGTTTCCGCGCAGAACAAGAAAACTAAGACGGTACCATCATCCCCTGAATCATAGATAACCAATGTGATTAAGTTTTTAAATTACGATTGCGGCGATTGTTGAGTTATGCATTGCAGTATGCAATCATGGCTTCATAGTCACAACATTATGTGATGCAATTCGCAATTTAACGAATTTAAAACCGTGATTGAGATTACTTGCTTTTTGCTGTTTTGCACAAGAGACCTATGAGTTTTATGCCATAACTAAGATATAATGTGAGTTTTCTGTAGTTTAGTTTTATTTTTAGTTAGTAGTAGATATATATAATTCTCTGTTCATCTGCACTTTTTTATATAAGTAACTGTTGGACATGTGAAGCTTGGGTGAATATAGCTTTAGTATTTAATTTCTGTGGTGGTAAAGCATACTTTGATGTTTCTTGTAATTTGAAGTAAATTATTCATCGTTCGAACAAATGGAAGTGTGGAACAGAGTTGTAATGATCTGTGACACAGACAATATCTTTGTCAAAATGGTGTGTATGCTTTATTGTGTTGAAAGTTGAAACATTTTACCATCTGGTGGGTGGGTGGATGGACAAAAATTGAAATGATTCAGCCGAGGATTTTATGATAAACTACTGTTTCTAGTTAAGGAGTTAACAAAGTTTATATTTGTGTCTATCACATTCTCAGAATTTAGAAACAGGATTTGAGTCTTGAGACATAAATTTTATGTTTTCTGAAGCTCTGTTGAATATTCCTGATTTCATGTTGTTTCTTATGTTCTGTTTGGGTATCCTTTGTGTTCTTTATGAAATTCTAGGATATCTGATCTCACATACTGTATACTGGGTATACTCTATGAAGGGATTCCTGCTATTTCCAAGTGCATGACATAAGTTCTGTATGAAATGTTTATGTTTAGAAGTCCCAAGAACAAGCCATGTCAATTGATTTTTTCTCTTTGTTGCAATTTGAATATTATTCTCAGTGAAAACCACTGAATATTTTTCAAATTCATATGCACTCTTACCAATATGGCTTCCTAGGTTTTATATTTAGTTTGAATAGTAACATGAAAGATACTTATTGTCTAAGTTTGTTGTTGAGGTCTGAACACTTTTGACCTGCTCAAAAATAATATTAATTGGAGTTTCACTCTTGGTTACTGCAAGATTGTGACAATTATAGAAAGATGTAAATTATAGAGTTCTTGTGAGGTGGATGCAATAGACAAGTGCTTTGTGTGTTATTTGTGATCTGGTAAGTGGCTCTCAAGCTTAAACAAAATTTATACCACATAATTATAAGATAAGTAATGGTCTTGTGGTATTGAATGTTGGATGATAAAAGTTAACAAGGGAATGGGTTATTATTTCATAGATGGGAATGTTGTGTGAAGTGAGTGGGATACAAATGCAGGAAAAGTTCAAAAATGGATGTATTAGAAAGAAGAGGGAAAATTGTATGTATGCACTTACAGCGTATGTGTTTTATATACTTTGTTTGAAAAGTCAATGATGAATAAACATAAATGGTGGATGAGATACTAAATGTGTAAAATTGGGAAAATATAATTGAATAGAAGTGTAAATTAGATGGAGGGTAGGTCAATAATTAGAAGTAGATGTTTAGAGTGATTAAGAAGAAATTTGAAGAGGAAATCATTGAAAAGGATTGAGAGCTAAATGGTCTTTATAAGGATATGGTTTAAGACAGAAAGCAATGGCTCCTTTGATTCATATAATTGATCCTATCTTGTCTTGTGGTAAAGGCTTTGGTTGTGGTTGTGTTGAAAGAGTGTGAAAGTGAGTTAACATGTGATAACCTCATTCCATCTTTCAGGAATAAAAGGGGCTTTTGCTTATGTTTGACATTGCACATCTAAAGGATGATTTTTTTGGGTACTATCTCCTTACCCAAAAAAAAAAAAGAAGGTAAGGAACTAATTTATTTCAGGGTACATGATTGCTCTTCCTAACAAGTTTTGCTCTTACGAATCGAATTCATAACTTTTTGGTCATCATAGGAATTTAGTGGGATTTTACATTACTCGACCAACACCTTTTGGTATCTGAAGGATGAATTTGAAATGAAAAAACTTAAGGTATCAATTGTAAATTGTTTGTTGATTTGAACCCATAACTTACAAAGTCATAGAGCACACCCCTGATAATTGCATCGTTGTGCTTGGATTGTGAGGGTTCTCAGCCACATGGATAGTTCAATGTTTCATTGGAGTTTGACCCTTACATGTGGATTATTCAAGGCAATAAATAATTTTTTAGAAGATATGCTTAACAATCTTTTAATTATATACAAAAAATGGAGGAAGCATACTCAATTGCTTATTATATGTTTGGATTACTCGTTTTTTTAATAAAATCTAAGTATTATGATATTAAAAATAGACAAATATAAGAATAATGTTTTTTTGGGTACATAAAAATATAAGAATAATAATGTAATATTGTATTAGAATTGTCCCTATTAATGTGTAGTTCATTCGATTTCCATATCAAATTTCTCATATTTTTATGGTAAAAAATCAATCTAGAGCAATTTAGTCATTATAATACTTGTTTATCGCTTTTAGAACAAATAAATAATTTTGAAGAAGGTGAGTCCGACAACCTTCTAATTATATACAGAAAAGATGTAGTGCAATCGATTCTTATGAGGTATCGTTAAGTTTATTCTTTTTGTTATAGCTTCTTTTAATTAGATATCATGTATTATGGATTATGACTTATTCCCTCCAATACAAATATAAATAAATTATCGTTAATAGCGTATGTATAGTTTATTCCAATTCCATATAGTGATGAATCAATCAAGAATAACTTAGTTATTATAATAGTTCTATGATCACTTCAAGACAAATAAATAATTTCTAGAAGGGTGTGCATAACAATTATAACAATCTTTTATTTATATAACAAACTGAGTGAGTACAATTGATTCCTACTCTCTGTTTTAGCTTCTTTCTTATTTGTATCATTCATTACCGAGTATAACTTCTTCCCTCAATTATCAAATCTAAATAAATTTTAAATATAAGAATCATGTATTGTATTAAAATTATCTTAATAATGTGTAGTTCATTTGATTTCTATGTATTTCCTTGTATTTTTTGTACGGTAAAAACTCAATCAAGAATAACAATCATTATAATACTTTTACAATCAATTTTAAACAAATAAATAATATTTTTTTAGGTGTGCATAACTCTTGGAACATGAAGTGATACAAAACAGTGGAACAACAAATAGGAACCGGCATAACACAAGTTACTTTACCCAATGTCTACAAACATTTTGATGCATGATGGGGTTACCAAAAAGAGGTTGAGGAAAGTTTACAACCTGCATTGCCACAAAGAGAACAACAAACTGGAAACTATAACTTTAACAAGTCAGTCAAGAATAGTTTAATGAAAGCACCGGCTCCATTGGATAAATATCAATCGGCCTTATATTCCGATGCGACTAAATCTTCAACTCAGTATACAAGATTCACATCTAATGCGATTTGAGAGGAAAAATGTACAGAGTACAGTCTTACCATCACACACGAAGATATTGTTCCCATTATTTGAACTAAGGGTGAGCATGGCCCCCTTAAGGGTTATCCCTTACCTAAGCCTGCATGTTGGTCGTATCATTTTTTTGAATCCGAACCCAACCCTAAACCTTAAACAAACCCAACCCCTAATGTCGACCAGTCAACCTTTCAACCCGAACTCGGCTAAATATATACATACCTCTTTTGATGAAATCTTCTCAATATTACTTATTATTATGGATACGCATGCCTATCACATTCTCGACCCTAAATATTGACTAAGCCTAATTTTTAAACTCAAATATGACCCTATACTCGATCAAACCCAACCATAATCAGCCCGCATCATGAGCGGGCCAAACCAAGTGAGCGGGCAAGATCGAGTCCTGCTCACCCCTAATTTAAACTCAACCTCCAAGTCACAAGGAAGAAACCAATACATTTCTCATGCCAACTACTTGCAAGCATAATGATATAGAAATCCTAAGAAAGAATCTATGGATCAATTATTTGAAATGCACATGATTTGCATGTTAAAATCAAAATTAAAACCAACAAAATTGGCAACATCCTCACGCATTGCTCAGAACAATTGTGTTGATGGGAAGCAAAGCATTGCAAAAATCCTAACAAGCTTTGTAACCTTATAAGACCTTGCCGAGAAATACTCTGTATATACCCATTTATAAGATTCACATCCCTCAAGCAACAGGGCTACCAGTGCATTAAGACCCCAAACATATATAGTTAAAAAGTATCTGTTAAGCCACTTGGGAATATACAAAATCAAGACCAAATCCACATCAGAAACTTCAACAAAATGAGCAATTTAAAGTAGTTCATCTTTGCCTTTAGGGCCAGGGTTTTGGTAAATCGTGCAAGGCATAACTATATGCATGTGCCAACTTCAGTAATTTGTTCCAATTCAGAAACTGTTAATATCACAAGATATTCAATCCTTTTTTGCTACTTTATAGTTTACTTCGATGTTGCCTTTCCAATTGGTATTGCACAGGCAAGTGATCTTCTGAGGGCCATGACATTGGAGATCAACCAATTGTGTATGAACAATTGCATTGCAAAGTCCAAAACTTACTTAACTAGCTAAGAAGATAAATGCTTCTTAAGCATTGTCCTGTACTTCCCCCCTCAATAGAAATTCATTCCAGAAACAAATATTAGCAGTGCATCATGCTTTTCAGGATGACACTCATATCCCAACAAATGGAGTTAGTAAGTCACACAAATCCCAAGAAACTAATCTTTCGACTGTTAACTGCTGAAGTAGAGCCAGTATTACTACTAGCTCAATAAATTGTCCGTTAGTTCACATCTGTTCTGATCATAGGACTTAAAAAAAACTTATTCCGAAGTAACTAAACATCTCTTTGTAGATTTAAAATAATGAACCAACTATGATAAATTCGGCAGGTAAAAAATCCAATAAGCCCTAACCAAACAGTAGCATTGCTAGCCTTGGTCTCTGACCATATGGTATCATAAATCAAGGTTTTATTACACATCACTGCTCAATACTTCTCTTCCCATCCCTAATTAACTTCAGTCCATACAGCATAAATTCAAGAATTGATAACACATTGCATCCAGAGGAGAAGACCCAAGATAAGCTTGAATTGACAAAATCTAGTTTTCTGACAAACTCCATAGAAAGGCTATAGCTAGCAACATTCCTTTGACTCCAAATTGTAGGCAGCATAACATGCAGAAGCTTCGAAGGTCATCCTACAGCAACACCTCTTTATTATATCAGAACTGTCATAGACAAACTTAGTGGCGACTAGAATGTCCAACCTTGGGCAGCCCTAACGAAAAAATAGATATGCCATTCGAGGATAGAGATATTTCTCCAGAAAATATTCACTTTTATTATATGTATCCATGTACTCCACAAAATGCAATGCAATGGAATTGTCAGATGACATACCTCAATAATAAGACCCAGATCCACCACCACTCATGTAGCTGCTACCACTACCCGTACCCCTGCCAGAATACATTGATGAATAAGAGCTGCCACCAACCTACATTAAAGAACAATGATGGTTAAAAATATATAAACAAACATTACAACCTATTAAGGAAGGACAAGAACATTACATCACTTCCACGAGAGATGTAATCACCACCATAACTTGACGAGTACATGCCAGTACCATCACTACCACCAAAAGAGCCTAGCATGCAACACACAAGATGTAAGGAGTAAGGACTAAGCAAATAAACTATGTTAACAATAACATATCAGACTATCAGAAACAAAATCCACCTCCACTGTAACTGACACCATGTCGACTGCTATACATTCCATGTGAATCTTGACTAGAAATAGAATTTCTGCTACTGCTGCCATATCCCAGACTAGATCTTCCAAGTCTACTGAAGTACCAAACAAAAATTAGGGAATAAATTACAAGATAACAACAGCATTTAGGGTGGAAGGAATGCAAGAACCCAAATTATATATCACTAACCTATCACCATAAGCATCCTCATACTGTGAAGCACTACCACCATATTCATAGTCCAATCGAGCTCTTGATTGGCGAGCACCAGTATCAGCATACCTTGGAGGAACATCATCCTGATAGTAAACAAAAAGTAGTTTCATTTACAAAATCAAGCTCTTGCAGAACTAAAACGAAATTCAAAAAATAAAATTCGAATAGTTGTGAACAAATAATACTAACTATGGCAGCATAAGAACGTTTTGAACCAGACAGACTATCATAATCACGAGGTCGTCCTTCACGGTAACTTGGATGGGGAGGAGGAGGTGGAGGAGGAGGCCTCTCAAACCTTTGGCCATAGCCATCATCCACATAACCTCTCCTTGGTGCAGCACGATATGTACTTCTTGGGAGATCAGAGTAGCTAGGGCCACGAGCTGGGTAATCCCTGTAAGATGGGCGTCTTTCAGAAACCACTCTCGAGCCATAATCTGCAGCAACTCTTCTTGGAGGTGGTAGATCCTCACGACGACCATAATCTCTCTTCATGCTACTTTTTGGATATGCAGGAGCTAATAAGAGGTACAATAGAATATTGATCACAAAGAAAGAATGAATAATAAGTCTGTAAAAAAGGGCTTAAAAATAAAAATTGTATAGTAGGTACCAGCCTGTCTCCTATCATAGGATCTAGCTGGAGGATCTATTGGCCTACTTCTTGCTCTCATACTAATAGGCCTGACAGGTGGAAGACGACTTCCAATTCCTCTTACCCCACGGGGAGGAGGAAAACTACGTGGTGCAGGTCGGCTCCATGAAGGCCTTGACATTAATCCAGATCCGCGACTAGGACGGTAGTCCCCACGACTAATATATCTTCCACGGCCTCTCTGAAGTGGTCTTGACAATCTAGCCCTAACTTTTGCCTGAAAGAAAAGGACATCTTTATAAAATGCAGCATTTAACTATTGCATCCATATACAGTTTATTCAAAAGGCAAGACAGACCTTCTTGTCACCTTCCCCCAACTCTGTGCCGGTGATGCTTTCAGCACACCTTACAGCAGCATCATGTGTGCCAAATGTAATAAATCCATAATCCATCCTGCGAGCAGCTGGCATATTCCTGGCAAGTTCAATCTTTTCAATCTCCCCATATTTTTTAAGAAGATCCCGGACATAATCTTCATCCCACGAAGGAGGCAGAGCATCAATAAACACAGTTTTAACCTACAACTCAAACACGCTAGATCAGAGCAAATAAAGGGTTTATTATCTCAACAGTCAACACCAAAGACCACTTCAAGATAAGCTCCACTTACAATAACTACTGAAGTTACCATAAAAGCAAATTCAATTACATCCGTTGAACTTACTAATTTAATAATTTAATTACAACCATAGAAGTACGCCGAGGTGATTTTATATTAAAAAGTAACAGGAAATTTTGATATCCAAAATGTAGACACCCAAAAAATCCACCACTACTGGTGCAGAAAGCCAGCAGAGATGCTGACAGCAACCGAAATGCTTCAACATGGTCGAAGAACCATACCACACAGGTCCCGTATATCAATCCCTGGTTTTTTAACCAGGGAACTCAGATTCAGAAAAATACCTGTGCCATAATTTCATCACCCGGATCAATAAAGGAATCCGCAAAGGAAACCTTTACAGGCTTATCAACTCCAAATACAATATCTCTCTTCTGAAGTCGCTTAAAGGCATCCATAGCTTCTGAGCGGGAGGAAAATTCCAAAAATGCAAAGCCACGGTTCATTCCTTTATCATTATTATCTTCTACTAATGTCACATCCTCAACATTTGTAACTCCATAATGTTTCAACTTCTCCTTTAACTGGAACCAGAAGTTGCATTAGTAGTCAGAAACTCAGCAAAACTTAGTCAAGAGAAAATCACCAGCTAAGAAACCTTAAGCCTTGAATGTCAGATGGTGGCAAAGAAATAGACTCAAAGAATTGAACTTACAGCTTCCTTTGTCCATGTCTTGCATATGTTACCCAAATAGAGAGTATCGCTGTCCTGACTAGGAGTAACACCACATTGTTTGCCATTAATCTGAAATTGCAGTTATAAAAACAGGTAGGTGATTTAATATGATAACAGTTTTAATTCCCCTCAGACGTCAAGAAGATAAAAATTACCACTGGATTTTTTAGCTCAGCTACAGCTCTTTTTGCTTGTTCGACAGTTTCAAAACGCAAGAATGCAAATCCCTTGTTCTTTTTAGTCTGAGGGTTCATCATCAGCCTGACTTCGGTAACCACCCCAACAACACTGAAAACCTTCTTCAGATCATCTTCTGTAGCATCCTTATCTAGCCCTCCAACAAACACTTCAAATTCTTTCCGCTTCCGCCTCTCTTTTACAACTTCGCGATGTTCTTCCTCCACATCAGCCATCTCTTGATGCTCACGCTCCTCACCAACATGCTCATCATCCTCTTCACCCTCTATTTCATCATGCACGTCTTCAACTTCTTCCTCACCAGTATCACCCTCTTCTTCACCAACATTCTCTTCTGGTTCTTCCTCTTCTCCCTCTTCCATTTCATGAACCTCATCTGGTTCAATTTCCTTCTCATCATAATCAACGCCACCATACTCCTCATGTTCATACTCCGGATCATTATCCTCTAAATCTAATCGTTCATCCTTTTCATATTCATCTATAGATTCCTTAACCTCCTCTTCATCGTCTGTCATAAAATAAATATTTCAAATTATCCAATGACAGAAGACTCAACTTTCCAACATCATAGCATTACTGTTTGTTACTATAGTCCATATTCCATAATGGATCCTCATCATTCCTTAGGAAATTATTTCCATCATTCCATACAAAACATACTAATAATAAATTACGCTGGTTCCTTATCATAATTACTGGTTCCCTCGACCGGTAAATTTTAGATAGACAGCAAAAGCAAATACTATACAATTACTAGTATCTTCCACAAAATATTCAGACTACACTAAGACTGAAAGACTAGTCAGAAAACTAAAGCAATATAAAGTTTCATAAGTACCCGGTACCGCATGATTATCAATGACTAAATTTAAACTGAAAACATGCAAATATTGAAACATTGACAAAAGGGAAACGGGATTTACTTTTCACCACATGCAATTCATTAGAAACATGCGTTGCTTTTATTTCTTCATCATCTTCAGAAGCTTTTTGGTTCATATCAATTGATTTGTCCTCAACAACAATAGATTTATCTTCAACCTTCGATTCTTCCTCAATAATCAGCTTTTCTTCTTCAACCTTCACAACTTCTTCAGGTTGCTGCTGCTCCTTCTGTGCAGATTTTGTTGGAGTCACCTTGCTTCCTCTTCCGCCCCTTTTTCCACCACTGGCTGAACCACCTCTCTTCACCGTTCTTGGAGGCATTATTCGAAAACCCTAAATTTCACAAACGAAAATCACGCAACTCTGTTTGGATCAGAGAACACAAAATAAACGAGATTGGTGAATTCAAAACCTAAAGAATCGAATTCTGAAACCAAAGTTGAGAAAAAAGAGAGAGTAAATTGAAATTAAAGGAAATCGTAGAGCACGAGTAGAAAAGAGAAATAGAAAGAAGGATGATAAAAAAAGGAACCCTAAGTAGAGTTGAATATATATAGAGAGTATAATATCTATACAGTATAAAGTGTAAAGATAAGATTTATATCATCACATGATAATTGGATGAATTTGGATTTTGATCTAATGGATGGATGAAAAACTATTTATCATCAAATTTATATAAATTTATTACATAATATTCATGTATCTATTACATTGGATGGATAGATATCCAACCTATTTTTTTAATTTGAACTAAACATTTTTAAAGAACTATTATTCAAAAAAAATTAAATTATTATTTAATAAAGCATTTTTAAATATCAATTTAAAAAAACATTTTTCAAAAGTGCTTTTAAAAAGTAATTTAAAAAAAAATGAAAAAATATTTAAAAATACAAACACTTTTAAAAGTGATTTTTTTTAAGAAAAACATTTCAAATGATCCCCACTGCCTTCACACTCATAACCTATATATATATATATATATGCAAATAAAAACTAGTATTATCATTAAGTGTAACAATTTATATTATAGAAGACATGTTAAGTGTATTTTTAAGTTAATTTTCAAGCATTAATTAGTACCATAAGTGATCCTATGAGAGAACATTTTCCAAAATATACGATCATATGGCTTTGACCATATCTTGGTGCATAACGAAAAATAAGGAGTGAAACCAGTATCACAACAATGTAAATGAAATGTTAAAGACACTTTTTAAAATCACAATTTCAATTTTCAACTATTGTAATGTGTGTAGGGTTGTGTTGTTAGAAATATGATAGATATTTTTATATTAATATTGAATTAATTGGGAAAAAAATTATTTTTAGTTTTGGATAGATTGGTATCAATCCAAATGGATATACTAATGATATTCATTGGATATAATGGATGAATTTGAATCTGTCCATTATCAACACTATCCATTGAATTATATCCATTTAAATCCATTAGTTCTAACGGATAGATTTGGATGAATTGAATGGATTATTGATAAATTTGTCATCATAATCACACTATTTATTATTCATTTGAATTACTTTGGAATATATATATATACATATGAGGAGGGATGCACTTATCCAAGAGTAAGTTTTATATACTTACTCCTCATCCTAAATCTAAACCATTAGATGTCACTATAATTAATAGTTAGAATGAACAGTAAGTTTTAAAACTTACTATTGGAGTAAGTAGATTCTCACTCTATATATACATAAATAAGTAATATCTATGCAGTGTAAAGATAAGATTATGTTCATTGTTCATTTTAAAAAAATTTAAGAGTCAAATAGTAGTTTAAAATAAATGATAAATAATACAGTAAAATATACAAAATTCATACACAGTTAGTATATACATAATTCTTTCAAGTTAGATTGTATGGTGAGAAGACACTCTAACTTATATTTTACCGCAAAAATATATTTATTAATTTTATAGAGTTTCATCATATCGTTTGTGTTTTGATATTATTGATTCTCTTAAAAAATAACATATATAAATTGTGAACAATGAACATATATAAATAATATAAATAATTTTTTATAATATAAATAATGTAAGAGTCAAATAGTGTTTTGATATTATTGATTCTCTTACATTATTACTTTATGTGTAATATTTGATTCAGAAGATCACAATTTTATATAAAAAATCTTAAAATAATTAATATATTTTTAAATAGGTGAAAGAATATATTTTAAAATAGGCTAATAGATATGTTTTTGTTGGACCAGACTGCTACCGGAAGAGTGAAGAGTTACAAGTGAGACACCACGTCTTGAACCAAAACCTTAAGGCATTAGTTCCATGGGCCCCGCATATCCAATGTGGGACTTTCACAGTTGAATAAACCCAACAATCTCCCCCTCAAGTGTGGGTACCACACACTTTCCGGTCCGCTCCCCATTGAGTCCACCATGTCCCAGCCGAACCATCGGCTCTGATACCACTTGTTGGACCAGACTGCTACCGGGGAGCCTCCAACCACCGGGGAGTTCCATTGCTACATGGGTATGGGAAGAATGAAGAGTCATAAGTGAGACACCACGTCTTGAACCAAAACCTTAAGGCATTAGTTCCATGGGCCTTTCCTTCTTATAAACTCTTTCACTCCTCCCCGCATATCCAATGTGGGACTTCACATTTGAATAAACCCAACAATCTCCCCCTCAAGTGAGGGTACCACACACTTTCCGGTCCGCTCCCCCTTGAGTCCACCATGTCCCAGCCGAACCATCGGCTCTGATACCACTTGTTGGACCAGACTGGTACCGGGGAGCCTCCAACCACAAGGGAGTTCCATTGTTACATGGGTATGGGAAGAGTTACAAGTGAGACAGGCCCATGGAACTAGCCTCCAACCACCGGGGAGTTCCATTGTTACATGGGTATGGGAAGAGTGAAGAGTCACAAGTGAGACACCACGTCTTGAACCAAAACCTTAAGGCATTAGTTCCATGGGCCTTTCCTTATTATAAACTCTTTCACACCGGGGAGCCTCCAACCACCGGGGAGTTCCATTGTTACATGGGTATGGGAAGAGTGAAGAGTCACAAGTGAGACACCACGTCTTGAACCAAAACCTTAAGGCATTAGTTTCATGGGTCTTTCCTTCTTATAAATTCTTTCACTCCTCCCTGCATATCCAATGTGGGACTTCACACTTGAATAAACCCAACAGTTTTTAAATTGATTAACAAGTTTGTTTTTAAATGGATCTATCTAATATTAATAATTAAATTATTTTTTATTTTAATATTGAAACTTGATTCCTAAGAATTTAAGTATATTAAAATATGAATATGAATATATTATAATTAAATATGTTAGTCAATTAGACTTAGCCCAGGTTCTAAATAACATAAGGCTTAGACTTTTTAAAAACTCTTAACCTAATATTTTTATATAAAGAATTTGGTTTAACATGACATATTATATAACACGAAATAGGTTTTTGAAATGTAATTCAGCTTTTTTCTATTCCTACTCACAAGCATGATAATCACATCAAAATCTAATTGTGCTTAAAAGTTCATACTAAACATTTTAGTTGATTTCAGGACTATCACAAATTTAAAAATCAATTAGTGGAAAAAGTGACTATCCACTTAACAACTTGATGTGTATTAAGTAGTGGGTGTTGTCCTCATATTGTCTAGGACCTTCTAAGCATGAGTGAGTAACACCCGACTCTACTCGCTCACAATTCTAAACTATCTTAATATTTAAGTAATTCTAAACAATCTTAATATTATTGCATTACTTAGATAAGTGAAAATAATCTTTTTAATTCTTATACAAGTGGCAAAAGATATTTTAATACTCAATCTCAACCTAATTTTTTGGTGCAATTGTAATCGTTGTCTTAGCAACACAATCAAAATTTGATATGATTTATTTTCTATAATGCAATCTTTGATTTATTATTTTTCAATCCGTGAAGATTTATTTTTTATCAAGGTATGCAATTTGACCAAATTGATATGATTTGATTCAAATTACATATTCTCGAATATTTAATTTATTTGATAATCAAACCTTAATAAAAGCAAATCTTTAACTCATTCATTTTTTTATTGAATAATTTTGAAGAACATTTTTTTTGCCGGACAAAATTGAATATTCACATTAAGGAATAAAGATCATATGATAAGTGGTATGGATATATTGTATGAGCTTGTAGGTATTTTAGTTATGTAGGCTGAACATAAAGAGTATTGATAGATACTTATTCAACTATTCTTGATATATAAGGGGCAAGTCGGGTCTACTTGGGTGACCTAGACATAGACCCGAACCCATCATTTTTTTTACGACGGGTCTGTCCCTTTTAATCCGGTTTGTCTTTTTTTATTTAGTTGGACGGGTCAGACCCGTCCTGATGTCATCGGGTGGGGATAGGTCAACAGGTTGGACCCCTAATATGCTTAATGGAACTGGAAAAAAAAAATGAGAATATCATAATAGTAAAGTTAATGAACTAATGATCAAAAGAAGTATGATATGTAGAGAAAAAAGAAAGAGATTGATTTTCTTACTAAAGAGTGAAGAGAGTGTGAAAAGAAAGAGAAAGAAAAGGAGAGTGTAAAAATTGACCTACAGGTGCTTAATGGAACAGAAAAATCAGAATGTTATATATGTGAAGTTAATTGATTGATGATCAAAAGAATGACGACAAAGAAAAAGAGAGTGTAGAAAGTGGCTTTGAGAAGAAGATGAAAAGTGAGAAGGGAAGAAGTATGAGTTTTCCATGAGCTACATGTTAAGTGGTTGGGTCTAGAAACTCTAATTTTAAAATTTGAAAGTATATATTTTTGTAATAATAATATAATTATTATTAATAGTGTAAAGAATGTTGGTTTTGTCATTTAATAGGAACTACCCGTAATAACGAACTTGAAAAATGAATCTGTTTATCATAAAGGGATTCGTTGTTCCTGACTCTGCTTCACCTTAATTGTTATTTGAACAAGTAAAGTTATGTCTTGGTCCGAGTGGGAATAGCATTTCTCTTCTGCATGTCCATGGAGTTTTGAAAAATCCAAACATCTCAGAAATAGATAGAGAGGTAGGAATTTATCGAACGAACCGCACTCCTTCGTATACGTCAGGAGTCCATTGATGAGAAGGGGCTGGGGAAAGCTTGAACCCAATTCCTATAGTGATGAATATAAGTGCAATTGAAATTCCCGAGGAGTTATACATTTATGTATTGATAAGACCATTCACTATTTCTTGAAGCTCGATCTCTCCCCAGATAAAATATAATATAATGCTAATTATACATAAAAAAACAATAATAAAGATTCCATCACATAGGCACTCTAAGTCTTCTATGATATCTTTATACAAATGGAAATTTAATTAGAGTACACAAATCTATATGTGCATCTACAAATGACACTTTTTTTGTTTCACATACAAATGACATAATCAAACTAATTAAACATTATCTAGGTTTAGATATTGTAATTTTTTGTCCATGAATCAACACATGCTACATGTTTAGTCCATGTGAGATTCCCCACTGAATTTTTATCTAACTTGTTAAATTTCTTCCAATCATGAAGAACAGCTTTAAGATCCAACACCTTAGCAGTGATGCTCCTACAACAATTTGCATGAACAGTGGTAACTACCCTAAAATCTTCACTATCTTGGCAAAATCCACTAAAATAAAGTGTGTCCAAGAACATAACCTTCATTCCCAACTTTCCAATTATACCATCATCAATGAGGTCTTGAAGCACATCTTGTTCCTTTAGTCCTGTGGCATTGTCTTTGTTACCATACCATGTTTCAAACAAGGATATGGTCTTATTGTTGGACCTAACAAAGTAAAATCCAGTGTTGAGTTTATGCTTTTCTGACCAAGGATTTCCAAGGTAAACATCTGCACTGATTTGAAGATCTAGGGTTTCATTCTTGCTCAATCTTGTAAAAGGGTTTCTTAGCCACATTACATCAGTATCCTGCAACAAAAGATGTGTCCTATGTTAATGAAAATTTGACTCAAATTCATGTTATGATCACATTACATTCATGTTATTAATCTCTTGACTTTTTTCTCTTAATTGTATCCCACTATCTCTTTTGGTGAATCTTCTACCAACCTTAAACAATACTATAGACATACCCTAGTAATGGTTGATGTATATTTTGGCAAACTTGCTTGCTTAGAAATATTCATATTTATCAAGCCAATTGTGCACATTATGTGGATAAATCCGTTAAGATATGCCTCATGTCCAATATGAATATGAACAAAAGAGATGAAAACGGGGTGGAACGGACACGGCTAGTGTTTTCCCGTAACTATACAGGCACTATTTACGAGTACCCACAAGGGTTTAAGTTTGAATATATATTTATTCATGTAACTCGCTATCTTATCTTATGCCACTCTCCAATATTTCTACCCATAAACCTAAGAAATAGTAAATTAAACATACCGTGAAAACAAAGTTGTAGCCAAGCTTGAGTATATCCAAGAGGAAAAGAGTCCTTGCCCACATCATGTTGATGAAATCCTGAGTCATGTAGAGTTTCTCTCCTTCAAAATCAACACCATTTGTTTCTAATCTGAAGCAGTTTAACCTCAGAAAGTTGCACCTATCATAAGCTGTTTTGTCAACAGTTACTATGACAAGGTTATCAATAAGAGACCTTGTTCCTTCTCCTAACCAAAAACTACTAAGAAACATGTCAAGCATGGCTCTTCCACCACCATCATCTTCTTCTACATAAGCCTTGTTTATTATAGTGATTATCACAGTTTTGTTTCTCATTGAGGCTTTGGCTAAAACTGATTCAAGAACTTCTTCACTGGTTCTAGTCTATGTGTCCAAAACAAAGTAATTAGCCAAGGTTCTATATAATATTTCAATAACATTTTTCAACATCAACATTCAACAAAATATGTTTAGGGTATGTTGTTTTATGAGTATTTGTACATATCAAATTTAACAAATAAAAAGAAAACAAAACTATTGAATTCTATGTCTTCATAAACATTCTTCATCTTTTTTGAATGAGAAAATATAATATATAAATAAAATATGTTTAGGGTTATGGAACTTACAAGATTTGATTGATTAAGGAGTTGTTGTTTCTGTGCTTGAAGTAATGCATTGGGGAAAGAAGAAGAGAATGTGTAGATGCAAAAAGTTGCAGCTAAAAGTAATGTTAACATTATAAAACTCACAAATATTTGTTTAGTATTGATCTCCATATATGAATTATTCTCTAATTCTTTGTGATATCTTTTTCCTTTTATTCAATGGAGAAAGATTATCACACAACTTGTTCTATTATTTATCTTCAAACCAGGGTGTGATGAAGTTTTATACTTATTTGGTTGTAATTTGTAATTAATTAATATGAACTGTAACATATCTCAAATTTATATATGCAATTCTGTGATTATCATCTTCACATTATGTTTATCTTTCTTAGTTATTTCAGAAAAAGGAAAAAAATGTACCCAAAAAGGAAAAAAATGTACCAATAAAATTAAGTTTTTACTTTTTTTTGCAATGTAATGTAAATGATATATTTTGTTTAAGGAAATTTACTATTTACTTTTAACATAATTATTTTAATTAACTTACTAATGGTTTAATTTAAATTTAATATTACTAGTAGAGAATGTTGACTCGATGGATAAAATATTTTATTGCCCTTTCCTATTTCTAATAAAACGTATTTACGTATTAATTGTTATTATTGTTTAGATGTATAGGATATTTTCTAGTTTAATTCCTTATTGATTAAGCGTTTTCTTTACTTCCCTTTCTTTCCTTTTATAAGTTTGCCAAATTTGACTTTTTTGACTAATGATTTGTTTTTATATTTTGAATTTTTAATTATTAACTTCCAAAAGGTTTAACTTAAATTTAAAATTAGTAATCGAGAATATTGACTTCATAGATCAAATATATGGTCTTAGTTGTCTTTTTCTATTTTTACTCCATCATTAAAAATATGTATGACAAAAATATTCTATCCAATGGATATTCGCTAAAAACTTGCAACATATACCCATACAGGTAGAAGAGGGTATCATGATATCCGCTTTATAAGTACCTGCACATTTATAAATTTATTATGTAAATAATTTATATATATTACATTTTTATTATTATTTTATAATTATATATTATCTATTTTTGTACAATTTTATAATAAATTTTAGTGATTAAAATATATGGTAAATTTAATATGTATATAAATTTTATTATTCATCTAATAACTATTTTATATGTATTAATTATTATAAAATATATAAAATTTTATATATATATTTTTTATTTTTTTATAATATAGTGTAATTCATCAATCCAACGTGATTCAAATAGTCAACACTTATTCAATCTCAAAAAAGAAATTTGGTGACAATTCTAAATCATCATAATTAAAGTATTTCCTTTATAAATAATAGTGTTTTGAAAGACACTTCTGTGTTTTTCAATTTATTTTTTTATTGTATGTAGTGTATATTTTATAAAGTATAAATATCAAATAGAAATTTGTGTTAGATATTGTAATTTGGAGTTGAATATATTTGATTGAGGTAATTATTCAATCCTATTTTTCTTAAAAATTGAATATTGAAGTAATTGAATCACTCGCAATTATGAAGTGTATAATTAAGTTGTGATGCATAAATAATAAGTGATATTTACTTTCACACAATTAACAAAATATTAGCACTGTTATAAAATTCGCCTCGAACCAGCTGCTCTGACTGCTTCAATCGTGAACCAGATATCTGACTAGTCTGAGTCTCTCATCTAACCAGTTTTGCATCAAAATCGAATTGACTTGGTTCAATTCAGTTAGTTTATTAAGCCTAAAATCGGTTACTCGAAATTGTTGGACAAACCGAGTCAATCAAAAAATATTTTTAAAAAATATCTAAAACAATGTCGTTTTGAGATAAAAAATTAAATATTTTTAACATATTTTTAGTTATATTTATCACATTTTAAATTTATGTGCACTTTTGTTACAATTAAAACATAATACATATGTTGTTTGACGATATTTTTAACTTGATATTTCATAGTAGTGAAATATTTTAATTTTAGAATATAGAGTTATTAAATAATGTTAGCTAACATTAAAAAAAATTTAAATTTGTTAACGTGAATCGAGTCAACTGATTCAATCCGCGACTCATTGATTTAATATCTTAACTAAATTATCATTCACCGATCCGAGTTTAATAATAATGTATATTAAAACACCAATTTCTCCCACATTTATTGTGTGAAAATATTTATGATATAACATTCAAATTAGTAATTAGAAGAGGTTTCCCTTATGTTATATAGATAAAGATATTAGTACAGTTGAATGAAATGCATTAATGTGTGAGCAGTGATTACCGAATATTATATGTTTTTTTTTTGTAGAAATTAAATAATGTTAAGAAAAATAAAAAAGTAAAAATTACAACATGGTGATAATTGCATCGTATTTTACCTTTATATATAGTATATAAATATAGATATATAGAGATAAAGTATAGATGAATAATACATATGTCAGTTTTGACTTTGACTAATGATTTAGATTTTTGAATTTAATTTAATTAAAGTATGGAGAATCAGTTTAGATATTTTTTATAGCGATGAGAATTTTCCATTAAAGTATGTATAATCAGTTTTGATATTTTTATCAGATATGGGGATTTTCCATTAAAGGATGGAGAATCAGTTTAGATATTTTATAACGACTTTTGCTTAAGTTTTACCCATTTATTTACAAATAAATTAAAATTTTAAGACCATTTCAATGTAAAAATATACAACTTTAACAATAATGTTTAATATTTAATTATCTCACACATATTTACATTAATTTGTTTTACAAAGAAAAATAAGTTTTGTATCCTAAAAATTAATAAACAAATAAAAAACCATTTTCTTCCACTTTTTCTTTTGCTTTACAAAAAACTGAAAATTCTAAATAAAGAAAAAGAAGATAAAATACACATGGTATGAAAATAAAAATCAAAACCTTTTTAAATTAAAATTGTACATTTATTTCTTAGAAATGTTTAACTACAAACCCGAAAAAAATTAATTCATTACTAAAAAAGGTAAGAGAATACCTTAGTGGTACGAGAAAAAGTTTAAATTGTCTACATATTGGAAAAACAAAAGGAGTGCATATCAATAACATTGTCATTACACAATTACATATAAACTGTGAACAATATTTCATCAACTCCATAACACTTATGCTGCCTTCAATCTTGTTGACTTCAATTAGTCAGAATCCTTTCAGATACTAGAGAAGGAAGTTCTGTTTTTGGTTTTAGTTTGAAAAATACAAGTATCATTACATTTTACTTTTTCTTTATTTTTTCATAGTACTTCCCTCTCTGGAGGATTCTGACTTTAAGAATAGGGTATTGTACAACTTTTGTGACATACCATAATTAAAACTAGTAATCAAATAATTACTATTCAATTTTTATCTATTAAACACATGCTTTGCATTAAATTACATGGAAGTGAAACCAAATGAATATGTGTTTTGTTACAGATTCTAAGTACACTTTACAACACAACATCATTATAAATTACAGCTAAAACTAGGTTCTGATGCATTTTGAGGAGCTGAATAAAATAAGAATGATAACTAAGAGGAAAGAAGAATCCATTAGAAGCACAAGCACTAATTCAGCATTCATCAAGATAATCAACTCAAGGACATTTCCTTTGGATATATGAAGCTCCATGCTCTTCATACCTATCAGAAATGCAATAAAACAATGTATTTATGTTTTCTTGACACCAATATATGTAACTGTTATCCACTTCATGACAAAATTTGGAAGCTTGATCTGACATGTTTTCTTATGACAAAGGACGAAAAAGAAAAGAAAGGTAACTATCGACCTGTTACGACTTAAACACATGATGAGAGTCCAACCCAAAGGACTAGTCTATTAGGTGGGAGAGCCTCATGGCTTAAATGCCACATTGAATTTGTTATTCTACTCATGTGGGACTATGTCCATGACGATTTTCACTCTATTGGCACTTACCCGGTGGTAGCCCTTTCTCTTTTGGCGGCTTTACTCACCTATCAGTGTTTGGTAATGTATCTTAATCCAACATATAGGTAGTCCTTTTCGTGACACAACTCTCAATGAAAGCATCAATTGTTAAGAATTAAGCACATGAGGAGAGCCCAACCCAAAAGATTAGTCTATTAGGTGGGAGAACCTCATGGCTTAAGTACCACATTGAGTTTGATATTCTATCAATGTGAGACTCCTAACAAAATCATGGTTTTAAATTGCGGGTGTGATTGCGTCCGGCAATGTGGCCATAATTATGACTGTGGAAACTACTAAAACCACAATATTGCAATTGTACTGGCAACTTAAAACTATGAGTATAACCATAAGTTTGGGTAAAGAATTGATAATTACTCAGTCTTGGAGAACCACATTTGCTGGAAAGAGCCAAGAGAAGCCAATATACTCCCTCCTATCCAAACACTGCACATAAAATTACCATAATGAGTTACAGGATACAGAATTTATAATGCATCAACAATCACTACCACAACATTGAAAATGTATTCAAAATTTTCCGAATCGACAAAGTTCAGATCAAGGGAGGAGGAGAACACCTGATCAAACCATTTAAGATGGTTTATACTTCCTGTGCCGTGGTGAAATTGTGACCATCACACATACACGCAGGCACAAGAAAGAGTTCGGGCAACACGAAAACTCTTCTACCACCTCCAAAGAGGCTAGCATGGCAGATTTTTATTCTCACAGGAGCTCTACATATCACTTTGCATTATGATCCTACTTTTCAAACAGTGTTTTACCTATTAATTTAGTCCCAGTGGTTGTAGAATGGAAAAGCTTTAAATTTATAAGCATGCAAAAGAAACCACATAACTGACATTTGCAGCCAAATTCAAGGTTAGTAAAAGAGATATTAATTGATACACTAGAGATAGAAATGAAAAACTTAATTCGGGGGAGCCTAGATTGCCCGCGTTTCATTTGAAAACTCGATCATATAACAATTCTGCTTATATAACATGTTGATAAATATTTTTTTTTATAAATATGCCTCTTGTAAAATATTAAAAGATACAAATAATTCTTCAGGTGTTTGGAATGTTGTTCTCCAACAAAAACATAACATGTATAACAGTTGTTACACAGTGATTTCATTGAAGAGCCACTGCAAATGTTTTTATTGGAAAACAGCATTAACAGGTACCATAGATTTGTAGCTAAGTTTGTCCAATGTTATTGTTTCATGATGAATGTTTAATGTTTACGATTAGCCTTGTCAATAAATGGGAAAGTATTCGGCTTTCCGGCTGAATAGAACCATAGCCACTTTATATAATACTGATATTCAGAATTTGAAGGCCAAGAATGAATCATATAAAAACAAATAAAATTCTTGATCCATGTTAAACCTGTGACGACTAGATTAACGATCTTATCCAGATCAGGAAGGTTATACTAGAAATCTAATCCTCGGCATGCAATAGCTTAAGCTTATTGGTTTTCACACAGGCATGTTGTTGAAGTAAAATTTATCAAATGCTGAGAAAATATAGAAGTCCTACACTTTAGGCTATTTTCGATGGTCAAGAAAGGGAGAATATAAAATCGGAAATTATAATGACTGCTTGAAAGAGAAATAGATAACCCACCTAAACCTTCTTTCAGTTGCATTTCCACTGGCCAGTACTTTTACTCTAGCAGCTTGTGGGGAATCCTGAATCAGAAATAATATTCTCATCAATTTTTACAACCATAACTAACCGATATAGCCTTTTGAAGATCATAGACAATTACATGCACATAGTAAGTTACTTCAAAGAGTTCCATTAAGTGTTCATCACATATCAACTCAAATGTGATTCCTGAGAGAATCTTTGATAAGGCTTTCAACTTCATTTTCTTCTCTTAAAAGTGACAGAATGCAGAAGCTGAAGCTACATGCTTCTAATGTAGTTCAAGCGTACGACCTTATAGAACAATATTATGCTTTATAATTGCACTGTTAGTTTCAGTAAAAGTACATTATAGCAATAAAAAACAATATTCAAAATATTTTATGATGATTCAGCAATATATCCCATGGAAAAGTCTGAAACAGATGATGACAGCATTTCCAGATTAACAACCCCAACCATTCAATATATTATTCCTAATAAGAAGTTCATTCTTCCATTCACCTTGTTTCAGATAACTGTTCTTTTTACTATGATAATTGATTAGGAAAGTGATATACAAGGTCATGTACTCAGAGACAATATCATCCCAAAAGTATGCAAAGGAAACCAAGAACCTGTTCATTTAAGTTTACCTCTACCAAATCTTTCTCGAGGCGTTCCTTTAATTGCTGCATTGAAGCTGTGCCACCGGCAAGCTGTGTGTAATAAATAAAAACAATTTTAGCCGAGTCCAAGTCAGGAAATAAGCTAGGTTGTATGCCCCTCCACATGCAGCATAGACTATTCCCACACTAATGTCAAGGTAATGATGTATGAATGCCTCAATCATGTTTTTCAGTTCAACAAATTCCGAACCTATGAAAAAATCACTTAGCCTATACATATATACACACATCATATGGTTTCATCAACTGGGCAATCCTCCCCAAAGAGCTAGCTTTTGGGGTCGAGTTGGGCCTAATTACTCTAACAAATGGAATCAAGGAGAACCTAAAAGGGATTCCAAAACAGAAATTCCGTATGATTTAAATTGGCAATAAAAAGTGGAAATCTCCATGAAGAAACAGAATCTTGGACACTAAAACTGTCGATAGGAAATTCAACGTATGTAAATCTATAACAAAACTGTAGCTTGCTTACAATCACTCGCCTCTAAAAAAGTCCAAAATGCACTTAAAGGATTGGCGAATACACGAGACTCCCACAATGCTCCCATCATTGTGTGGGTATAGGGTGGATCAGACGTATGCAAGTTTTACCCCCATTTCAATTTCTTGAATCACCAATAATGTCCATACAATACCAACCAAACCTTAGTCCCCAAGGTGGGGTCGGCTAACACCAATAATCTCAAACTAAACTAAATTAAGCTCTACATAGCACATACCTACAGTATATACACACAGGAAAAAAAGAGAAGGCAACAATCAATAAGATTACCAGTATGCTACTAAATAATTCTCTACGGATATCTACATCACACTTATTAATGCTCTCTATAACCTGAAAATATTCCAAGAAATAGTAAAACCGTCAGCAACAGGAAGAAGAATAGTTAAATCCCGAAAAAGACACTTCAAATAATATTCAAGTTGAAGTATATTACCATTTGAGGCAGGCCACGAACTGAAGGAGCAATTTCTGCAAAGCTCTCCATGCCAGGAATTGTCTGTAATTTACAACCATACATAAAAGGAAATCAGTACACAGAAAAGCAAAACCACAGGGACATTGATTTTGAAGTAATTTACATCAGCACATAATGCAATATTGGACTAGAAAGAATGCGCACTGCACACTCTGCAACTTACACCATGTCAATTTGCAAGAGTTATTTGGAAAAAAAATCAATAGAGGGAGAGGGAAAAGATGCTTCGGAAAAGCATGACTGTTTAATACAACCAAGATAAAAACAATTTCAAAAATAGGTCCCCGACACCCTAAAAAAGGAAAAAACTCTTCAACCCACAGTTATCAACCTTTCGAAATCAAATTGAAGATGATAATTTTTATTCCCAGAAGCCTAGCATATTCCGAGAACATACTACAGCAAAAATCATTGATACCGGATGAACAAGAATATAAACTAATCACATTTTGCATCCAAGCCACACACCTGAACCAGGGTTGGAGTAAAAAGAATATCTGGAATCTTAAATCTATCAGCACCAATTTCAATTATCCTGTGTTGCCGAAAAAATAGAAGTTACAAAATGATAATGCCAGATAATAAAATATGCATTAACCAGAGGCAATAATTAGGCTATGATGCTATTAACAACAAAAACTAGCATAGAATAGATCAATAGAAGACAAGTATTCCAAAGATGAAACAGAATTCAATCTATCGTGGCTATTTCTGAGTACGATAACTTCAACTTACTGGCCATCAGGAAGCTCATATGGGGTTGTCGGAATGTTTGAGTATGCCCTCTCTGCCACAAAAAAGGAAGAATAATAGATGTCATATATGGAAACTGCTTCTATTCAACTCTACTTATCCAGGAAGGTAAACTCGTCTTCTAGAGCTCTAAAGAATTAACCGGAAACATGCATATGTTTGTTATTAAGTTAGATTATTTAAAAACAAGACATACGACTTACATGAAAGCTCATAGAGCAAATTAAAAAATCAAGCAGGAGGCATAGCAAATCAAATCATGTAGACATGCACTATTGACGAGGTTCGTTTATGGGAATAGAGAGAATAAAAACATAAAATCCAGGCATTTACATACTAATGCCTTCAAAAGAACACCAGCACAAGACCAATCGGTTTCATAACATTACACCGGATGAAAAGAACAAGTAGACAAACCATCATATGAAGTATCTGGAGCTCGACACACACATTCCTTGATATCACTAGCAATCACCCTCTGTCACGAGAGAAATGTCGTCAGGTAAAGGAAATGAAATATCTAATTAGAAATTACATGGTCAGACACAGACCTGGGAGTATAGTTTGTAGCTTTCACTTGTATTTGGAAAATCAAGATCAACAGTCTGTAGGAGTCAAAAAAATACATACGATATAAGAAATTATAACAATTCATGTATGGCCAAAACCAGTAGTGAGAAGTAAAAAGAAAGAAACTAAATTAAGTTTCATCAATTAGGCCCCAAGAGGGTGAGCCTCGGCGCAACGGTAAGGTTGTTTACCTTGTAACCTGGAGGTCGTGGGTTCAAATCCTAGAAACAACTTCTCCCCTTGCAAGGGTAAGGTTGCGTACATTTACCTTCCCCAGACCCCACTAGGTGGGAGCATCGTAAACTTGGTCACCCTTTTTATTTGTTAGGTACATTTTTAATAGATATGATTACAAATGTAATTGAGGTAAAGAAATATTAGACGCCTACACAATTTCTATCTTCATTGTCCTTATATATCTAACACCATTCTCTCATTAACAGCTAAATATTCAAATTAATTTTCTAAATTTGTGCAAGCATCCGGTACAGATCCTACTTCCAGTAGATCAAGTAGATAAGATGTAAATTGTTTAGCTCATGCCACACAGAAGCAGCGTGCTAACATAAGTGAATGCTATGCAACTTGGTGCATTAATCGATAATTGATCAAGAAAGGTAACAAGGAACTATCAGTTTTACGGGTGACAAAAAGGAAACACTTAAACTATCCAGATGACCTGGAGGTGCAAAAAAGGACAAATCTCCCATATTACTCACCACGATATTTTACAGAAAAGGAATATTGATGTCTTGTACTTAGATTATTGCAAGCAAATAGAAGAAAAAGCCAAGTTATTCATAAGTCGATAAAATGAAAACACAGTATACCTGAAACTCTCCAGGGCGTATTTCCTTTCTCCTAAAAGAATACCGTGGTTTTATCTGTGACAAAAGAAATGGAGAAATGTCAGGAAGATGAAAAGATGAGAATTCAAAAAAATAGTATATCATGTTTGTCACTCACCACGATACCCTTGCTTTCCAAGCTTTTTATCAAGCAGTCTGTAAGTAATTCACCTCCAATTGGAGAAGTTGCCACAGCCTTCTCGTGAAAACAAAATAAAAGATAAAACCAGACCGAAACAATCACAATATTAGCCAAATCTCTGATAAATGCAAAGGGTGAAATGATGTCTTAAATTCTTTTAGATTGTATATGTACATATCAAGAAAACAGAATGACAGAAACTATGCAAATATAGAGCATATATGAAGAAATATTATCCATTTTTATGGTGTTGGTAGAAGTAAAGAGGCTAAATTTTGCGACAGTGTGCACTCTATACTACAGTATGCCTTGTTCGGTTAGAGCATAACGTGTGAACTTTTAAGGAGGTTTCTTCTGCTCACTTGATTCGGGATAAGATTGTGGTTGGCGTCTAATTGATGCAAAGCTCATAGCTTTTTATTGGCTTTCCCAAACAATATGTTGAGGGATTGAGAAGCTTTTTACAGTGATTTTCTCTTTTTCCATATTCATATTTTGTTGTATTCTTTGATTGAGAGTCTTTATCCTCCTAACTCTATGCAATTCTTTTTCTTCATCTTAATATTTACTTCTTTTATCAACAACAAAAATTGAAGGAACCAAGGGATGAATTAGTGTCTCGCTGATATATCGACTCTTTGCGATACAAGTTTAATTATTAGTTATGCTTATACTTTTGTACCAAATAATGATCAATAATGAGAGTAATATAGATGATGGTCCACAAATATTTGTTCCTTGTATGTCTACATAACTTCAAATCTATGCATCACATATACTAAAAGACAAAACAATAATTAAATGTTCAGAATATTTTATAATCGATTCAATATTTCAGGGCTTGGTTTCATAAATTTAATGCATATATTTCCAATTGTTTATCAATCAATTAAGATTCGTCATGAACGTGATTTATGATAGAGCATTATGGCGTCGTTCGACCATTGTAGCCGACCCCACCTAGTGGGATAAAGGCTTGGTTGTTGTTGTTTATCAATCATTTTAAATATATTGCCAACTTGTTTCAACCTCTAAACCTTATATAAAACCATTCAACAGCCGATCCAAATTCAGAAACAGTGGTGTACTGCAGACAGAATTATAGATGAAATAGCCATAAATAATATTGAAGCAACACATGAGAAATTGGATAGCAGACGAAATACTGAAAATTAATAAAATATATGAATCGTTTATTTACATGACAACGAGTGCATTCTATTTGAATAGTTGACAAGGAATACCTTCTGAAGAACGTAACCATCATGTACTGGCACAACCGTAGTTGATCCTCCACCACTAAGTACAAGAAAACCTCTCGTCAGGGATGCTTCAACAATATATGGATATAAAAAAATAATACATACAGAACTATTTCTTTATGGCCCAAAGGGCTCAGTGGGGTCTATTTCTATCATCCTGCAACTCAAGCAAATTCAAATGCTCTCCAACTATATTTCGTAAAAAATGGGACATCTAAGTCATAATGAGACAATACGAGAATGACTTGCCCTTTGCAAATAAAATATCTCCGGAAGTTTATATACAGGAATTAACAAAAGGTTGACATATGGATAGTACCAAAGAATAAGAACACGACTACTAGTCAGTAACTCTGCGAGCTCTTACCTATCAACAACTAATGACGTAGCACGACCTGATGCAAAAGAAGTCAAAACCTGTATGTCAAGCAAAAGGAATAAGTTTTTAATATTTCCTTCATTCTTACTCTATAATGCATGTTACTTCAATTAGATGTAAGATCGGTGAAGAACTATTCACTTACCGCATTCTTCGCCAGGAACAACGCAGGTGCTTTGTACTTCTCAAACATAAGCTCAGCAGCCCTGCAAGAATCACAACAAACTGAATCTTACATATTGATGTTTTAAACCTTTCTGCTCTTGATTCTACATAATAGATACAATGGATATGGATCCTCTCCATTGTAAAAAAAGACTGCATCCTTTCAATTTTTATGATCCAACAATTCACTTTAATAAAGTACGACTTTTGTCGATGAAAAAAGATATATTCAATGGTTAAGATCTTGTTTATTTTTTATTTTTTTCAACTGAGAGGATCCATTCTGAGCTATGATACCTTTCCCTCTGTTGTTGAGTGTTAGAAGAAGGTTCTGCAAGAAGCATTGGATGCTCTTTAGGATCAATCGATAGGCACTCCCTACAAAAATGCCAAGTTAAGAATAAAGCAATCCCTATAAAAATATTTACAAAAAAACAGACAAGGGGTCAATCACTACAACCATGAAAAAAAAGCACACTGCAGCTAAGCTAACAGATTTACTTAAACCATATTTTAAAAAGAACCGCAATACCAAACAAGCCTTTGTCCACTAGGTAGGTTTAACTATGCCAATCAAACAATATTATGGATTGAAAACCATATTTTCAATTACTCGATTTAGAGTTTTTCGTAGAGTAAGAATATCCAAAAAATGTCTCATAATATATTTTGTCGTATCATAGAATATTTTAGAATATAGTAAATGATCTCATAGGATTTAGTTCCTATTTATATTCCTTTTAATTTAATTAGGACAAAGATTCTATTATTAGTATAAATAGGTCGGGGTGTAAATGTTCTATTCAATTTTTGGTGCAATTTAATGACGAAACCGAACACAAAGACATGGTCAGGTTCACTTCAATTAACTATAAATTTTATAGTAGGAACCAAACAGAACAGGTCATGAATGGTTTGGTTTCGTTGTTTTCTTGTTTTTTTTTTTAATATCTGGAATCACGGTTTAAACCGGAATCGCTTACACCCCTATAAATATGGATGTCGGCTGTCTTTTTCATCACCATACAGCCCATCATATTAATATCAACTTCATTTTTTTAATCTCTTATCCTCTACCTTTAAATTATCAGAGAAGAACCATCCACCATAACTTGTCCTGTCACTACTTTGCTGTCGACTTCCAAAAAGAAAATATATATCTGAAACTTTGATCAGCCACCTCTCCTGCCATGACACATTTCCAGAAGCTTCTTTTCAATCTTAGCTGTTCTGAGCCACCACCGTGTCTATCAGCATCGACAGCCAAACATTTTGCCAGACCTTGAACTTGTCTGTGGGACCCAACCTCGAAGGAATTGCCTCACACTTCTGTCGGTGTTTGTTCATCACCCATCTATGCCCTTCTTTATTGTTTTCCGCCAGTGGCTGTTGTCATCCGACCATTTTTTATAACTTTTCCACTTGTCATCCAGTTTCAGTTGCGAGATGGCATATTTGGCCATATCAGCAATCACCGTTTGTTGCACAACCATTATCATTCTCTCAATCCAGATATGCCCTTGTTCATCCAAATTCCACAACTACAATGGATGTTTGGCAACCCACATCCACAATCTATTGTTATGTCATGTCCGACACTCAAATCCGATATTGATTGGCTTTGTTCTATACTTCTAGTCCCTTTTTTGGAGTTTCTCATCTCTACTACAATTTATCATTTGCTCTTGTGAGCCTAAGTGATGATTCATTGTGAATCTTCACATAGTTGGTTCCAAGCTCGTCCAGAAGAGGGGGGTTCAACAACCAATGTAAAACTTTGATGAAACTCTATGGCAAGATTGATCAACAATGTTTGAAAAAGAATCTTTATTATTATCAAATATTAATTAGTCATCACCATTGAAGTTAGAATCATATGAATCGTAACATGATTTGATTCGTGGCAAACGATGAATAATGTGTCCTGCATCGTTCCTGCTCTATAATTTTTATGTAAGGTGAACACCGAAAAGTGAAAAACAGTGGGAAACCTTTATAATCTTTTTTTGTTCATTCTCTGCCTTTCCTAGTTCTCATTACTTCTTCTCTACCTTTATAATCTTTAGTATGTTTAGTTATTGAGCATGAATCTTACGATACGATACGATTCATGATCAGGAAAATAGGCCTAGCAATTCATGTACAATTCACGATACTAACTGCATTGGCCAACATTGCTACATTTGTTTCTAATGCACTTTTGCACATTAAATACAAATATTAGGCCTGCTTATGTAAAGAATTAACAGAGTTCTCCATAACCTTAACAAATGCCAACTACATGTGCCATAAAAAGAAACAAATGTAACAAGACAAACAAATGAAACATTAGATAATCGGTCACAACCTGAATGCATGATCCCATATGCTATCAACAATATCCCAGTCCGCAACAATTCCATCCTTATATGGAGATAGCACCTGTATTCATGGACAAAATAGATAACTAAATGCATTCATCGTAAAATTTCATTAAATCGTTATTCCAAGCCTCATCTACACGATCATTACATAACAGTTACCTCCATATGGTCTCTACGGTACCCCAAGGACTGAGATCCTACATACAATTTCCTCTTTCCCTTGGCTTTGTCAGCAGAAACGGAGTTCTTTTCAGCATTATCTGATTCATCAATATCCATTTCATCAATTGCTCCAGCAACCTAAGTTCACATATGTCAAGAGAACTTCCAACCATTAGATTACAATATTCATTATCAATTAGTAAACTAACTATGGATTCTTTAGATGTTACGAAATTAAAAACTACAAAGTATACATTCACCAAAATTACACTATCAAATATCGACGAGCACTAGTTAATCACCACAGAAAATGACACTGTCAATTTCATTACTATCTGAGAACAAAATTGTAATTTTCTATCAAAAAATAGCAAAAAACTGAGAGCAATAAATGAATGTCAGCTGTCACAACCCGATTTTCAGTTAGAAAACCGGCTCTGCGACTAGCAACAACAACAACAACAACAACAATGGTACATCCAAGCATCTTTTCCACTTGTTGGGTCAACTATATGATCAAACGACATCACAAATTCACAGTGTGTGATAATAAATCATGTCTATAAACAAACCATTAACATTTAAATCCTTCCCAATGGTTTTGCCTATATTTTAGTGGTGTTCCTCTGCCTCTAGTGGTTGGAATGGATTAGTGTGTTTTTCTAGTGTCTTTTTCTAACACCACCATTGAACTTATACGCCAATCCGCTAGCTTATTTAACCAAAAATAAGCTATATGTTGGTGTTCGGCAACGAGGCTGATTTCAATTCGACGCCTATCAACCTACCTTGTTAACTCATCTTACCAAATAGTTTTAATTCAATCATCTAGCTTATCCAATCTCAACCATCAAACCCAGCTTATAAGCTAGTTTTACCAAACAAAACCATAATCTATTATACTTAATAGTGTTTCTACATATTTTCTCTACACATATGCAAAATTTTACCACCTAATCAACAAATAGGAAAAATTAAACTTTGATTATATGGCAATAAATATAGGGAAATATCAGTGAACAGTGCAAAAAGCTAGAACTTTAGGGTGCAAAAAGAGTAGGGAAAAGACATACAGAAGGAAAAACAGCTTTGGGAGCATCTTCACCAGCATAACCAGCTTTGCATGTGTGTGAACCCAAGTCAAGTACCATTGCTGATACTTCATCTATGGATTCAAAAAAGAGAGAGAATTGAGAAGAATGAAGAAGAAAGAGAGTTAGAATGTAGAAAGATAAGTTGTTTTGAGACTAACCTCCGCCATACATGGCTGCAAAGAGAGAGAGAGAGAGAGAAAGCTCCGACAAGGAGGAGCACCGGACAAAACCTTTTTAAGGCATTTTTTTTGTTTACGAAACAGAGTCAATTTTGTCCGAGCCGAGAAAATCAATAGTTACATGAGGCTATTTTTGTTTCACATAAGATGTAATAATTTGGATACAACATACATTTGGAGAGAAAGAACATGTATGAATACGTATATAACATGTCACATTGAGGGATGAGTACATTTTATGAAAATATTAATGTGTTGTCAAAATCTTATTGATTGTCTTTACATAGTTTTGTTTTCACACAAGTGTTTCTCTCATTTGTATTAGTAATTAAAGATGAGAAAGACTTAATTAAAGATATATCTACGTACATATAATGAATAATATATTGACAACATATTAAAAATTGAATTCTAATTAAAATTTATTGCTAAATGATAGCACTAAAAATATAAATATATGTGTCTCTAAATATGACGTTATTTATGTCTCATATAAGTTTTTCTCATCGAATATGAATGATGGTGAATATGATTAATAATCTACAAAAGAATGTTTAAAGGTCTTAAATTTAGACTAATCTTTAGAATAAATCAAAATTGCTAAAAATGACTTTTATTGGATTTTGTCATATGATTTTTAAAAAATTGGTTCAATCGGTTTTGGATGCAACTTTATGAACCAGGTAGATAGAAAACATGCCATGTTTATTTGGCTTATTAGAAATATGCACAAATAAAATTATGTTATATGTTTAACTCTTTAGTTTAATAATGTTCTAAAACAAGTTAAAAATGTGAACTCAAAAATTAATTAATCATACTGGAGATTTAGTAATTTTCATTTAATATAACTATCAAAATATATGTCCGCTAACTAACATATTTCCGCACACATGTAAAATAGTTACAATATACCTATGATATTTATTTTGATAAATAATTAAATTGTAACATTTTTTTCTTCTAATATACAATTGAAAACAAATATTATATCCAATTGTTACATTTCTTTTTCAAAAAATAACATCAAAAGAAGTGAAAACAAAAAATAGTGGTACATGTTTGATTCCCCTTAAGTAAGGTCTCGGGTTCGAGTCTTATGGATGAAAAAAATGTCCACGGAGAGTTAGTCTCACGTACCTGTAGATGTCCCGGTGCGATGATACGGAAACAAAAAAAAATAGACATTTTCAGCTATATGGGCCTCACTGGGCCCATAAACAGCATTAAAACCCTATTCTTTTATTATTATTACTATTGTCCCCAAACATACATCAACGCCGTTGCAGCTATTTGCTCTCTCATTCTTCAAAAATGGTACAAACTCTTGTTATTCTTCTCATATTTTTCAATGATTATTGTTTCATTAGTCTCTTTCTTCACATGAATGACTATTGTTGGAATTTAAATCTCATTTTTTTCTCATTTTTATCATGTGTAGACTAAGAGAACCAAGAAGGCTGGTATTGTTGGGAAATACGGTAATGTGCCAAGTCCCTTTATTGCATTAAGAGATTGTTGTTGTTTTTTGTTGTTGGATCTAGTAAATAGGAGAAAAAGGGTGCTTAAAAATGTTAGCTTTATAATGTAGTTTGTGAAATTTGGAATGACATGTTTGGATACCATGGCTGAACTTGGAAAAAAATGTTAACTTTTGTTTTGTAAAAAAATGTTAACTTTTGTTTTGTAAAAAAATGTTAACTTTTGTTTTGTAAAAAAATGTTAACTTTTGTTTTGCAAAAAAAAGTTGCATCCTTTAATCTGATTAGAATATTGCAGAAATTACAGTGACCCCTTGTGGTTTGTGCTATTGCACTTGGTCCTACCCTTGTTTAGGAAGTTATTCTCACCCTTTTAGAGGTTCAGTTGTTCAATCATAAATAAACTTGGGTGTGTTGGTGTAATTTATAAAACAAGTGGGGCACCTAGTGTAATTAAGCTAAAACTCAGAAGAGGTTCGGGTAATTTTTGTAGAATACATGAAGATGATTTCTGGAAAAAATGCATTAAATTTTCCTACAATATTTGGAAAGTTATTTTTTGTGCGATGAGTGAGGTGTTATACCAATGGTGTTGTCGAATTTCAGGCACCCGATATGGTGCTAGTTTGAGGAAGCAAATTAAGAAGATGGAAGTTAGTCAGCACAGTAAATTCTTCTGTGAGTTCTGTGGAAAGGTATTCCTTTATCTGTCAAATGATTTTTATGGTCACTACTTACTTTCGCATCCGATAACTCGATTCATGATATGTCGCGCATATGCAGTATGCTGTTAAGAGGAAGGCTGTGGGTATCTGGGGCTGCAAGGATTGCGGAAAAGTGAAAGCTGGAGGTGCATACACATTGAAGTAAGAATCTTCTCCAACTCAATTCTTCAATCTAATTGTTTTCTTTCCTATAATGGTTTGAGTATATCTTTTGTTCATGTTCATTTTGACAGTACTGCTAGTGCTGTGACCGTGCGAAGTACTATTCGGAGGCTGAGAGAGCAGACCGAGGGTTGAACACATAGCTTGTTTTGTTTTCGAAATCAAATCGTAATTTTGGAACTTGGAGTGAAGTTGTCACACTTGGTTTTGATAGTTGATGGAGAATAGAAGCTTGACTGGTTTTTTGTTTAAGTAAATCATTGTTGCTACTTGAGATCCTTGAATGTTATTCAGTTTTGTAGTCTGGCTTTATCTGATTATGTTGATGTTGGTTGATGTTTTTAACTTTTGTTCATTGATTTTTGTTACTATGCATGCATTAAGTAACCTGCAACAACTTTGTTACTGTGTAGCCAGCATTTTTATGCATACAAGAGTCCACTGATTAATAAAAAACTACTTAATAGAATAATAGAAATTATAAGTGAACTTAGTTGGTAAAGTTGAGAATAATAGAATGACCATCAACTCTGTCAATGAATGTATACCACAAGAAATTCTAGTATTGTTCTTTAGACTGCATAATTTCATGTAGGGATGACATAAAGAAATTTCACATTTAAGTGCATAATTTTTTTACAAGTAATAAATAAAGTTACTTAAGTTGAATGTATTATGTAAAGATTGTAAACTCAATCTTACATTCTTACATAATAAGTTGGTTAATAACATTAATCTCTTCAAGAAAATAATGCCCAGTTTTTATGCTCTCAAATCTCAATGCATCTCTAAGTAATATATATAAATGATAGATGATATATGCGTAAAAAACTTTATATGGAGAGTGGATAGATGGTAATATACTATTATAAAAACAAAAAATGTATATTAAGTTCTAGTTATTTTAATTTCTAGAGACTAATTTGGTCACACTTTTTTGAAAAAATGTTGATGGTCAAAGATCTGCATGATATTTTATTCTAATTATAAACCATTCACTTTCACTAAATACTATTTGTTATTGCTCATATCCAAAATACTCTCAAACATAGTTACATGATTCACTTGTTTAGCAAACATATCTATTCCAAATTCAGATACCACATAGTTTAGAGTATCAGGTAGACATACCAGGTTCAGATCAATGAGAAAGACATGAAAATTATTCCCCAAATTTGTAATGTTTCACTATACCTCCTTAATTGTCCAAACACCATTCTACTATCAACCCTCCCAACCTTGTAGCTCTTGCTCACTTCAGCTTTTGTGACAGAAGCTGAATGAAGGTTATAAAATAATCTAATATAAAAGCTCAGTTCAATTCCAATTTCTCCAACAACCTTTATAAACTTAATCAATCTACTTCAATTTGTTTTCAATTTCCACCCATCAGTTTTTCTAACATGTGGCATAGGGCACTTGTAAAGTTACTCAAAATGAATAGTATTGAAAATGAATGAAAGCATGTTTATCATTTATCCATGTAAATGAATTTTATGAACACAATTTTCAATAAAAACTTACACATTAGGGATAAATGATAAAAAAGCTCATTTGCTAATAATTTAAAATATAATTGTGACTAAATTAATATTGTAAGAAAACAATTCATAGATTTTAATATACAAAAAACAATTTCATTTCTTACAAGAGAATAAGTTTAAGAAACAAATAAAAAATCATGCTTTCATTAGTAACTCCAATAAAATGTGAGCATAATATAGGACTGGAGGACCATTTCTAAAATACAAATATATTACGTAGTAATTGGAGGATATAACATATCTCCTGGAATGAAGAAATACTTTATTTTCTTACGTGACACCTTCACAAAGATAGTCATGAAAAACGTATAGCATAAATAGACCTTGATACTGATGGAGAAATAAATATTAAGATAGGAAATCCCATATGAAAATTGTTCAGCCTACTTCTCTCATGGAGAATATCATCTCTGCATATTATAAGAAAGTGAAACTATAAAGGATAGCTAAATAAATTTCTCTAACTTCCTTGAGGTAATGGGATTAGGTGGCCTAAAAGTTTCTAACAACAAGTTAGAGCTTGTAAGAAACTCACTAAGTACAGCTTCCCCTTTCTCCATTTTTATTGACTCCAATGTCCATCCTAGAACATCAGCTGCAAGCCCAGCTTCTAAGAGACTCCCTGCCTCTTCTCCGCCATCATGTATTAGCCGCCCGATCTCATTCAAGGTGACTACACTCTCTGTTATAACTCTCGCGAAAATTCGTCCAAGAAACTCAGCTGCTCTGGGGGCATCATTAACAGCATCCTCCAATGTGCTGAGAACAGATTCAAACCTACCCAAAACATGAAGGGACAAAAATTAATGTGATCTGCGTCTTCACAATAAAATAGTTTTTAGCATATAAATCTCACCCTTTGACGAGATGGGCCTGACTCAAGGTTCCATCCTGAGATTTCACAAGGTTGACTAGCAGTGTAGCCAAAACATCTCTTTCTGTGTCCTTTCTCTCAAATGAGTCTGTGACCCAAAGAGAAACCATAGAAGGATGAAAGCTTGGAGAGCTCAAATCTTTGATACATAATGCAACTTCCTTGTCATCTCTAGCACTGGAAATTTCATAATATCCAGTAAGACAATTGACATGACAAGATAATAACTAAATGCATAAGATACTTTATCATGATCCCCAAAATCTACAAGCAAATAACCACATCAAAACCAGTAAAGTATGAAATATTATAACAGAATAAAGTACCTCCTGGTATAAGGAAATAATTTAATTCCTCCAGCCACTAAAATCATGACATGTGTCCTATTTAATCATTTTCTATAAAAATATTTCTAAAACTAAACAAAATAGTACACGTGTCATACTTTTACTAGCTGGAGAAGATAAGTTATCTCCTGGTATGAGGATATACTTTATTCTCATATTATAATTGGCTTGATAACGTTCCATTGATATAGGTCGAAGTTGTATCGAAATGCACATTTTAAATATGATTAGATATTTAGATACATTTGTGTGTCACAACTCTTCAAGAGCGCAAGCTTAAAAGGCAACATGCTTTACACCAACCTACTGTTCATGAATCAAGGTCTAAATAGAAAAAGACAACTAGGTGAACAAGATAGATTAATTGAGGAATATGACAAGAATTCAGAAAAGTAGCTAAATCAAGTGACACACGCTGAAGAATGAGAAATATGATTCTGGCCCTGGAAAAATAGGACATGTTGAATCTCGAATGTACAGATGTTTGCACTTAAAAATGATAAATACTATACTGATCATGCAATCTTCGCAGCCAAAATATAAGTGGCAACTAAAAGTGAACCAAAGAAGTTAGTCACAGCACCAAGTGAAAAACAATACCTGTAATATTCTCTGATTGCTGCCATGGACATGTCCTGCAGTCGCTCTTCTGACCATACCTTCTCTGAAGGAACATTGTGGGAGACTGTTGAACCGTGCAATTGAGCAGTAGGTGAAATTAAAATAGGTTTGTCGAGATTCCGATCTCCATTATTCAAGTCTCTGTTACCATAGTTAATATTACGCTCATAAGCACTTGATTGATCATAACCAACTGAACCGGAAAATCTATCCACGTGTCTTGATGCAAGAGCCTCCCTTGAATTGTATGGTGCGCTCTCTGGTAAATTGCTATAATTATTAATACCACTTGTCATTCTGTGAGAGTCTCCAGGCAGAGGAAATCCATCAGAATTTGATGAACTCGAAATTACTGGCGATCCTCTAATTGACATTCCCCTGGCAAGGCCACCTTGGGGTCCCAAGGTTAAAGAATTCTCGGCTAAGGTTCTTTGAGGCAAAGGAACTGACAAGGTCCTAGCCTCATAAGATTGCCTTTCCTGAAAACGAGCATCCTGAGAACCATACCCCCGAACTTGAGTAGGCTGCCCACGCAGTCCACCCACCTGAGCAGTAGGAGAAGACAACACTGATGACCCTCTTGGGCCAAAATCCATGGGGTTCCTTCTTGCAGAAGGATTGTTGCCCGGACCTCGACCAGTCCTACTAGCTTGAGCTTGCCTCTCTTGCACAGCATCTCTGTGTACCTCATCGATCTTCTTCGGACCTTCAACTTTCCTCCTTTCTTGCCATTTATTCTTTCTCAAATCAATTGAATCCTTCAACATGAACCTTACCCTTGAAGATAAGTTCATATTGTTTGATAACACCTTTATTCTTTCAAAATACGCATCAATATGAATCTTGGCTTTGGGGTGGTCAATCATCTCCCCAATTGTACTCATCAGCTTGCACAATGCTTCAATGTCTTCCTCATCTGGATCCTGATACTGACCCAGTAACTTCTTGATGCACTCGTGCATTATCCTCTCGGTCAACATTCTCTTCTTATATAGTTCTCCAATCAATCTGATGTTGCCCAACATACGCCTTCTTGCCTTGACTCTTCTATCCTCCCTTTCTTCATCTGACTGTTTTACCTCTCCCTCGTCAGCCTTATTGGCTTCCTCTTGTTCTTTTTCACCCCTCTCGAATTCCTCTTGGCATTTGTTTAATAATAATCTCTTAAATGTTATCTTTTCATTGTCCTCACTTAAATCAGGCAACTCAGAAGCCAGATGTGAACAGAAGTTGGCGTACATTTCACAGAAGGTAGGCTCCGTAAGAGCCTTCTCAAAGATCTGTGAGATCACACCAGTGAGGGTGACTGCATTATCAATATTAACTGCTTTTACCTGTTCAAAAAGCCTCTCAAAATTCTGAGGGGTTAGTTTGTTCAAGATAGCTTTCAATTGTCTCTGCTTTGCCTGTTCCGCATCTGGTATTTTACCCACTTCATACTTCTTCTCAGCTTTGTGCATCATCTGTAAAGGAATTTGAGGTGAATGAATTAAACCCCTCTGCTGGAAGCCAGCAGAACGTTGCCACCTTTCACCATCAGGGCTATTTCTTTGCATTCCACCCTGATTTCCCATCGATTCAACTGACCCATACTGTAAGGGTATCTGTGATCGAGGATTCCTTAAAACACCAGAATTACCCCCTTGGCCAGCTCGATATCCAGCGTTACCTCCAATACCATCCAAACCACGTCCAGAATGAAAAGCGCCAGAAACTTTATTCCATCTCTTATCCTCAATCATACCACTTCCACGGCGATCCATCCGAGACATTCCATCCAGCATATCTACATTTCTTCGGGGGTTAGGATGTGAATCCCGCTCAAAAACATGAACACTCCTAATATTATTGCTCATCAAAGCCCCATCAAAGTCTGCCGAGATTTCAAAACCTTCAGGAAGATCAGTGCATTGCTCTGAGAATTTCAAAAGGAAATCTCGAGAGTACTTTTTGGCTGTACCTCCACTTTCATCGCTAACCTGTTGTAATTTATCAGCAGCTTGAAGTTTGGGTGTAGACATGTCAGCTGCATCCTCCCAGTCATCAGGTTCAGCTTTACTCTCTCCACATTTCTCGGTTGCTACAGCACCCAGTTGAGCAACATCAGCCGGCAACTGCTTCAAACTTCTAGAAGTAGAATCATTTTCGGTGGTCTCTGAACTCAGTACAGCTTCTTTCTTTTCCTCGGGTCCCTTGTATGCATTATAAATATCAGAAATGGATCCGGCAGCGTCTGCTTTCTGAAGAATCTCTTTTCTTTTCTTCTTTGCTTTAGATGTATTATTCACCTTATTTGCTTCTGAAGCTTGTGTATTCTTGTTACCTGACACTGGAAGAGACATTGAGTCAATGCCAGCATTATCTGAACAATCCTTGACATGTGTTGAAGTTTTTTCTGGATGATCAGCAGACTGTGGGTCTGACATGTCAGAATTTTCAGAAATTGTACCATCAGTAACTACATTATCATTTCTAATTAAAAGACACCTACAGAATTCAATGTGGTGAAGGTAAAAGTGCCTAAATTATCACCAGTGATGGTAAATTCTGCACTGCAACTTAAAGATTCATCCTGTTGTTGCTGTACAGTCTTCAAGGTAATCGGTTCAGTGCTTACCATTGCAGCATCTCGTTCTGATTTTTTAAATTATGTTCCAACACATAATATTTTGTTTGTAACCTTCTAGAGATGATTTATAATTTTTATTGGAAATTTCCACAAATATTATGATTTACAAGTTTACCTTCTGGTGAATCATCTATCTTATCGTGCTTATCATTGTTCAAACTATCAGCACCTTGTGTTCCATATCCTTCCGCTGAAACACGAGCTGAAAAATCGGCAGAACAGTTGGTCTTCGCTTCAACAGCACTTGGAATGCTCCTGCTGGTAACTGATGCTGTGTCAGGATATGATGGAAGAGCTTCAGTGTTAACTGCCACAGAATACTTTATTTTAGCTCCTGCAGGTTCGGAAACTCCAATATCAGATTTACCAATGTCAACAGCCTGAGAAGACACATTAGCCTCTGTAGGGGATTTCACAGGAACCTGTGGGGAAACAAAAAATACATATAATATGCTCAAGTTAACCAAGATCACATTATATACATGTATATATGTAATTCTATATCATCTATAACAAAGCACTTCCAATACCTGTTGTAATTGACCTTTCTTCGATGGATTACTATGATTATCCTTCAGAGAGTTAGAACTACTAAGAGATTCCTTCATTTGGGCTTCATTATTAGACACAACCAGGACAGAATCCATACTAGGAGTTGATGAAGGAAGTGTCAAGGGAGTGGCTGTAAGCTTCTCATCAGATACCGCAACAGATGCAGAAGATTCTTTTGGCAGTGAACACAAAACTGAAGAGTTGCTGGCCAATTTAGACGTCAGTGAGGAGTTATCTGTACCAGTTTCAGAACCTTTTTGTAGCACAAAGGAGCTAGTATCAAAAGACGCTGTTGAACTAGACTCTCTATTTTGAATACCAGAAATACTGGAATTGGGCAATGATGAGTCCACAACAGCAGATAGGCCACTTGGCTTAATAGTTACAGAAGTTGCTCCAAATGGAGCTGATGATGGCACATTAGGCACATCACGGGAACTTTCTGAATTATGTGCTTCAACAATGCCAGTAATAGGAGTGCTAGCTTTCGGAGAACCAAGTGATGATGAATTCATGAAACCAGCATTTTCTGGACCATGGTTCAACGGATAATTAGATCTTGGTTGTTGAGAATTTGGAGTTATCTGGCTGCTTGTTGGCGGAAGAGAAGTAGGAGGTGGATAATAGCGAGAACTTGAATAATAGTTCATAGGAGTAGAAGCTGCAAGAGATTGAACAGGCTGAGATTGAGAAGGCATGTTAGGATGCGACCTGACACCCGATGTTCCACCATCTGAATAAGCATCTGTTTTTTTATCAAGCCTCAGCTCTTCATGTGTCTCGGGATGAGTAATCTTCACAGTAGTAGTTTTTCGAGAAGTGGCAAACTTTCCTCCTTGCTGCTGAGGATATTGGGGGCTTATGCCAATGCCCATACCTAACTGATGGGGCAGCTGATGACTCATTGGAGGAGTAAAACTCATGTTCTGGCCTTGATGCATTATCCTTGGATGATGCATTAGATGAGGTCGAAGACCAGGCACAAAAACCTGTTGTTGCACTTGGGCAGCATTTCCAAATGGTATAGGTATCGGCATAGGCATCTGGAGGGATGCTGTTGAAATATCCTGAGATTGAATATGTGGATTAGGACCACCAAACTGTAAAGATGCCTGGGAGTGATGATATGGCATTGCCATTGAAGGCCCAGTTACAGAAACAACAGAAGGCTTCTGAATCAGGCCTGCTGGGATCGAAGCTGATACCTGAGGTTCCTTCCTTCCCTTAGTTCCTATATGAGTCTCCCCAGCATTAGATTGATAAGTGACACCTGCATCTTTCCTAGGTGGTTGCTGCTGCTTCGGAACAGGTGGTGTCGGCCCTGAAGGCACAGATCTAAAGGAGTCGTGATGAACCTGAAAGTTTAGCAATTAGAACCATACAAAAAATTACATCACTATGAAAACACACATAGCAAGCTGAGACTTCAACCAACAAAAACACGTAAGGGAAGTTGCCAGAGCAGTTCTTGTTCATATTAAAATAGCAACTTAAATAATATCATATTTCCCTCATAAGGAGAGGGCAGGGGCAGTAAATCTAAATCTATATTGTAATGCAAAAATCAAGGGGATAAAAGTAAAAAACAATACCTGATCATGCTTCTGCTCGTCTATATTAGGAGGAGCTGAGCTAGTGCGAGCTGGAATCTGCATATGGTATACAAGAACATGAACAATTACTCACTACAATAGACATCAAGCAATTAATTTATAAGAAACTCACTGCCATCCCATTCATAAAGCCAGGACTAATGGATCCAAATTGGAAAGGGAATGTCTTGGATGCATCTCCTGGGGCAGACAGAAATATTCAAATCATATCAGTTTCACAACTCACAATTAAGATGTAGGCAATTAATAGCTAATAAGGAAAATCATTTTGAAAAATCTAAAACAACTATGACCCAAGTTACAAGCCTTAAAAGTTATAAGGCTAGCATACCCTTAGCCGGGGTTGTAGGGGTGGCTGCACCAGAACTCATGGGGGGTGGCGGTTGAGGAATTGAGGCTTTTGGAACGGCTTCACTGCTCCTCTGTGCAGCTGATGATTCAGATGGTTTGGTTGTAACTGACATACCAGGGGCTCCTGTATACCACATGTCCACATGAATGAAAGAAATACATAAAAAAGACAACCATAAGTTACCAAACACTTGACCACAAAAATAACATCAGCATATTCTTCCATTATAAGGAGAGAAATTTTCCACTTTATCCATGGTAAAGTTTATACACACTGGCATACATACATTTTCAATGAGCAACATAACCTGGCACTAAAAATCAATTAAGAGAAGAGTTACATTTTAAAATAAAAAATCTTCCTCAACCTTACCATGCAATTGTGGTTGTACGTGGGATCCATTCTGTATGGTACCGGCAGCCGGAGCATAATTAGCCTCTGTTGAATTCACTGGGGTAGGGTTTGCCCTAGATTGCCCACCTTGTGCATTATTAGACTTCTTGTTGAAACTAGAACAAGCAACACATGACTCAATAAAACAGAAAGAAAAAAAAACAGCACATTACTTATAAAAGAATGCTGACACAGTGCACGAGGCTCCCATCTGCTAAGGTCTGAGTCTCATGATCACTAAATGGAGAGGGTGTCGCCGCCTTTACGTTGCACCAAGGCTTACCCTCTTGTCCGGGTTAAAAATTAATAAGGCCTATTTGTTTATACTTTTTCACACAAAATATTTACAAAAAACAATTCCTCTGATTGAAAAAAAGCATCACTTATAACCTTCATATGCTTCTCTTTAGTTGCACTTATACTTAAAAACATTGATCCAAAGAAAGAAACACAAGTTTTCAGTTTCTATAAAATCCAATTTTGGAGAATCACTTTTTTTAAGCCTAAAACAACCAAGCCCTTAATATCCAAAACCAGTTCTTTCCAATCTACACTACCAACACAATTGTACATTCTAGTAAAATCACAAACCCAACATACTAAAAATCACCCCAAAAAACACATAATTGAATTAAAAATAACAAATTTACAAAACCCTAAATTACCTCCGGGTAGATGAAATTGAGGAACCACCAGCACCACCACCGGCACCACCACCGGCACCGGGCTTGACGTAGGAGGGTGAGGAAGGGCGGTGATGATTGAATGTGGCGGATCGACCTGATTTTGGATACACAGACTGAGTCTTATTATCCGAGTTTGATTGATTGAAGGACATAAATTCAAACCCTTTGATCACTGAAATAGTAAAAAATGAAATTAGGGTTCTATTGATGGGTGGTAATGGGAGTGTGAGAAAAAACGTAATAGAAGAATGAAATACAAATTGGTGAGAGAGTGAAGAAGAAGAAGAAGAAGATGATGAAGATTAAGATTAAGAAAGGGTCAAAAGTGTAGATTTTTCAGGAGATCACTATTCCAATGCCATGCGGTTTTTCTGACACCTATGCATGGATGCTATTCCATTTCACAAACCCTTCTCTACTTTCTATTTTTATTGATAATCTATCAACCACGACGTGTTAGTCTAGTAGTGTAAGATCGATCAGATCATTAGAAAAACCAAGAAATCAAAACAGTGTTATTATGCTTTAACTATAACAAAAAAAGTACGATAAATTTAAATTTTAATTATACAACAAAGATTTTGGTATAACACAAGATAAAAAATGACAAACATAATCGTAAGTAAGTTAAGAATACTTGATTTTTCACCTAAAAATGATATTGATTTGATTGTTTTTTTTTTATTGACTTGGCCGGTCCAACCACTCTGACCATCTGAGTCATCAGTTTTAGGCTTAACCTAATTGAGTCAACCTGATTTTGATGCAAAATCGGTTACATGAGAGACTAAGACCGGTTAGATAACCGATTCAAGGTTGAACCGGACGGTTTGAGCCAAGTTTTATAACACCAAATCAAAGACTCAATTCCTAATAACGACATTCGTTAGGAATAACCTTCATGTACCTAAAATGGATTAGTTCCTTACTCAACTATGAAGAAATATATTTGGTGGTAACAAAAAAAAATCCGTGCATTAATGATTATAAGAATATTTTTTATATTATTACTATATCATCAAATTGATTATTTAGTGTTATTTATTATCATTGATTCTTGAAGTATTTATGTATTATTTATTACATGTGATTTGGTGGGGATGATGATCTCTTTCTAACTATTCATGTGTCTAACAATTTGGAATCTTATTAATATTGATTTATATATTTCTTACATAGGAAAACTTTTCATTCACATAATTAGACATGTCACCACTTGAAATTCATTCATAGAATGCTTTCTTAAAATGGTATTTGCATAACTAATATTCCTAGATTGAGAAATTGAAGGTGGTATTGTTTTGACAGCATATCAAACATTTCCACATCATTAAAATAACAACTTTAAAAGACAACAAAACCAACTTGAACAAGAGATACTAATGACACATTAGTTGTACCTAATAGAGACTTTGTTGAAGATTTATTATTCTCATTCTTTTAAAATAAAAATTGTTCTAATTAGATTATATATAATTAGAAAAGTCATGTGCCCACAAAAAAGTCATATAATAATACAATAATATTGATATAATAAAATTTAATGATTAAGAGTTATGTTCATTTGTCAGTATAAGCAAATGTATCATGCTCATGCAAGTCTTGGTTGTGAACTTCAATATTTGTTTAACGATTTAAATATCACTCTAGTCAATCTTGCTTCTTCGTATTGTGAATTGTGATTATGGTTCTGTCATTTACCTTACATACCATATATTCTATGAACGAACCAACCACATTGAAATTGATCCTATGTGGTTTGTAGGAAGATTCAACAAGGCCTCGCCGATGTCAATTCATTCTTCTACCCAATTAGTTTATGCATTTACCAAGTCATTGTCTCCAGCAATTTTTCAATAATGCATCACCAAGTTGATCCTGTATTTTATTCACCGTCCAACTTGAGGGGGTGTTAGTTATCAATAGTTAGAAAGATAGCATAATGAAATTGTAATTGCTTGAGGGGTAGTTAATAGTTAGTTAGAGACTGTTTTGTAATTACCCCTTTTGCTTAAGTCTCAAGTTAGTTAATCTAAGCTTCATTGGTTGATGTATATAAAAGCTTAAACTTCTTGTATTCATTAATTGATTGATTGTGTGAAATAGAATTGTCGTGACTCATATCTCTAGATAACACTAATACAAGTTACGAGCTTGGGTTGATATAAAGGGGTTGAGGTGAGGGCTATATATTTATGATACGTAAACCTAATGTAAACAAAGAGAAAAATAGTCAAATACAAATCTTTATTCTCTAGTGTTTCAAATTGCAAACCGCATAACGTTATGTGGCCGCAATATTGCGGTTGTGGTGACCGCTGCAATCGCATTAAACATTGAGTCACAATGTTACGATAGCAACGGGCTGAAACTCAACCGCATCGGACCGTATTTGGGTCGCATCAGAGTGCAACACAATCACAATGGGTCGCATCCATATAAAAAAATATTTTTTACTCACAAAATAATTCACACCGTAATGGCAGCAATCCACATCGCAACGACCACAATAACCACAATCACACTAAACGCAATCGCGACCGCAATTTAAAACATTGCTTCAAACTTTACATAATTGTAAATTGTTGGTGATTAAGCTTCCAATGTGTACTATATATATTCTTCTCCTTGAACACTTGATTGTACATTTAAATATGACTTCCCTACTATAAGGAATAAAATAATCTTTAAATGCACTTATACTTGATGATCAAGATTATGCAGTGCTTATGTGAAGAGTGATATGTGGAGTTAGGGTGGTGTGCTATATGAAAACCTTACAAGCAAGCATTCATTGAAAAGAAACAAGCCTAAAATGTAGCACAAAGTTTTGGTGTGGATAAAACCATAGTCACATACGGGTGCGTGATTCATTAGGGTATCTAGTTTGTCGCTTTTTGTAATACATTCTTTATGATTAACCTGATATATGTTAAGTCGTATAATGAATTCGGTGTCGTACAAGATGCTTAAGGTAAATGAGTGAATTAGGTAACTATGACTAAAACACCATGCTCGTTAAAGTTCGGGTTGATAATGGATCCGCAACATGAAGGACAAAATTCGATTAGTAGAGTGCGATATGTGGTGAAGCTTGCAGATATTTGTTAATCTGCCAAAGAGTGCAAAAGATTGGCCAACAATATGTGGTGAAGCTTGCAGATATTCGAACTCGAGACCTTGCTTAAGAGAAATCAAGCATGTACAACTTGAACCAATATTTGTTAGTATAAAGATAACATTTTTATCTCAAGGTTTTAAATACCATGGCAAAGAATTAAATAAAATGAGTAGCAATAAACACAACAAGAATCACTATAAACAATTCTTCAATAAGATGTATACATAAACTTTTCCTTTTAGAAATAAGTAACATTGACATAACTTAAGTCAATGAAATTTGCCAAGGACACATGAAGCTTGTAGAATGTAACAAAGTTTCACCAATCTAGAGCTCTCATAAAGTATCTTTGAATTTTGATACTTTATTTTTGTTGCCTTAAATTTCTTGAAAATAAAACAACACCTCAATATCGACGAAGGCCTTTTACCAATGATATTGAAACAAAAATATATTTTTTTTTTTTGAAATTACATATTTTCATTGGTCCGGAATATGATTTGGAACACAGGAAGAGGAAAAAATAGGAAAAAACAAACCAATTAACAAGAACATTAACAAAAGAGCCAAAAATCTTTGTTGGGTTTTTCTCCCTCTGTAGATACCCAACAATTTCTTTACAAAAAGGGTTGCAAAGATTCATCATGATTTATCAGAATCTTCATTGGATTCCTTGTTTTAATAATATGATTATTAAACAACTACAACTGTGCCTGTTCTTGAAGTCTTATTAGAGTTCTTATTTGTTTCTGATTGTCTAACACTTCTTTTGGAAGAGTGCTTCCAGCTTTTTTCCTTTGCTTCATCAATCTCTATTTGTTCCTCTCTGCACTCTTTGCTACAAAATGGTGTGTTCCCTCTGCAAAACAAAAATCAATTCCAAAATCAAATTCAGCATCACCCTCAAGTTTAATATAGATAATATGACAAATATTCAACAATATACCCTTCTTTTTTCAAACAAGAGATTAAAGTATATCATCGTAACATGAGATAATTCATCTTCGCGAGCCGATAACAGTAAAAGCATGACATAGATAATATTTTGTTTAGTTTTAGAATTTTTTGTAAAAAGTGATTAAATATAACACATGTTATAATTTTAGTGGTCGGAGGAGACAGTGCATATATATATATAATATCAGGAGATAATTTATTTCATTCAATCATTAAAAGTATGACATGTGAATTATTTTGTTTAAGTCTAAAAATATTTTTGTAAAAAATAATTAAATAGACACATATCATGATTTTAGTGGTCGTAATAGATAATTTATCTTCTTTGTACCATTAAAACTATAAAATTGAGTAAAAGTTTTAGATCTATAGAATTGAGTAAAAGTTTTAGCTAAACAGTAAAGTCTATTTTGTATACATATTATTCCAGAATCTAGATCTATAGAATTCAATGAAACTGTTATCTAAACACTAAACTCTACAACATAAAAGAAGAAAACAATACTTATGATTAAGCCCCACATAAAAATTCAGTGTAAAGTTAATTTTTTTACCATTAAATTTAACCAAATCAATCAATCTAAGCATCTTGGTAGGATTTGGTTAAATATGAATTGAAAAGTGAACTAACCTGTACATAAATATGTCACTGTTTTGAGCAAGTGGTTTTGTACAAAGAAAACAAGCTTCTAGAAAGTGAGGTTCTTCATAATTATCTTCATTCATAGCATAATAGAACATGCTAGATCTTGAAGGAGAAGAAGAAGAAACATGGGTAGCCATGGATGAGTTTAAAGAGTTGGAAAGTGAATGAAAAAAAGTGAACAAATTGAGCAATTATATAGAGATAATAAAGTATATCCGATAATTTATCTCTTTAAATTCATTCATGGTTTGATGTGTGTTTTGTTTTCATTTTTTAGAAGTTTTTATTTTAAAATATAACATAAAAAGAAGAAAAAAAACAAAATATATATTAAATAATGAGTGAATTTAAGGAGATAAGTTATCTTCTATCGATACTTTATTTTCTTATGTATAATGAGTACTAGTTTTTTAATTGCATGATTACATTAATAATTTTGATAAGTGATTAGGCATGTTGAAGAGTCTACTTATGAGATTCACCAATGATGAGGTTTTATTGTTTTTTTAATATTATGTAAGTTTATGTTTTGGCTTTTTATGATTCTTTTCTTTTCTTTAAAAAATATTTATACCCTTTTCAAATTCCATTCTTTTATTATTATTATAAATGTCCACTGTCCAATTCGATTAGAACATCACTATGGTTTTCACTTTTCAGATTTTCTAATTTTAAAAAAAATACACCCCTTTCTATAGCAAATTATCATTTCTTTTGTTTATTTTGGTTGAACAACATTTAATACATATCCACAAATTATCTCTTATCTTAGTAGCCTATACTAACCTTAAGAAGTACAACTTAATAAATTTATAATTAACAAAAGACTAACTTACAAATTTGTTATAAAAAGGCTAGTTTGAAAATAATTAATGGGGGTGTATCTCATCAAATATAAAATTAATTAAAAATTATTTGCTCCAATTTTAATTTTTTTATTAAAATAAGTTTCATTTTTGGTGTTTTTAAATTAAAATTTTCATATATTAAAAATTTAATTAGCTTTGTATAATTTATTTCTAAAATCATAATAGAATTCCACACAACTTCATTTAATTCTTTAAAATATGAAAATCAGGTGGGGAAATAAAAAATAAACATAGTGATATCATAGGAAAATGGTTGGAAAATTATAGTAGATTCATATATATGATTGTGTGCAAATAAATTGAATCTAAAACTGTATTATCTTCCTTTCTCTTAACTGTATATTTGTTAGGTTTCTTTTTATTAAATTCATGTTAGGTTTCATTAATATGTCATGTATTTGTATATAACAATTATATTATTTGCTTTTACATATTATCTTTTTTATTGTTGAGTAGAAATAGAGTTGTAAAAATGGTCATTAATATTATATTAATTTTCTAAACAAATAGATTTATTTTCCAAAAAATACTTTTAATTTAAAATTGATAGTTTCAATCTTTTTTAAAATTTATGAGTTGATGAGTTTGATACTTGAATTGAGGGTTGAATCAATTGGTTGATAGGGACCATTCAAGTAGTAGTGGTATGAGAATAGTCCCAACTTGAAACCATTGGGACCAATTCATGCATCTGAATCCATTTTTGTTTTATTTTCAAGAGAAAATGATATATATATAATAGGATAACAGTTTTTTACACTTTTAGTATATCATTCATCATTCATTTTCGATTATCGTTGATTTTTCTAAAAAAGAAATCCAAATGAAGGTTGAATTATATATTAACTATGTATAAATCTTTACACCATAAATACATATATATTACAGTCTATTTTTAATTATTAAGTACTAGTTGATGTTATGGGTCCATTTGCTTAAAGGAAGGAACATAACCTAGAAATGTGACACCTACCTAGAAATAGAAGGGGTGAATTAATAAGTAATTAAAGGTTAAAAGGGTATGATAGTTTTTAGATTTGGAGTGTCATGGCCAACTCTTAAAAATCTTTTCAATATTTTTTTGGTACTACCAATGATATTTTCTCATTTTTTTATATAAAGAATTAATCACTTTTGAGGTTTGGGGTTTCTCCTCTCAACGAATATCACTCTCAGGAATCGAACTCTTAATCTTAGAGATCCAATAAGGTTTTATATCACTAGATCAACGTTTTGTTGGTAAAAAATGTTTAATATGAATAAGCTTGAGGCATGATTAATTAAAGAATAATTATAAAATAAAAATGTTTAATTTGGTTTGCTTGGCATGTCTTTTCTTCCTAGGGCACAATGCAACTTGCATGTGAGATCTAAACTTTTAGATATTAAAAGTAGCTTTTTAGAGCCTTATTCCTAATACATTTGCCACATGCTTAGGGTTTTTTTAAATATCTATTAATACAAGTCAACTAACTTTGTAATTCATATAATTTCTTATCACATTCTCTTGCACTCTTTTAAATTACTAAACATTCCATAAAATACATTGTATTTATTGACATTTTTATAATGATTATAAAATTTATTTTGTTTTTCATCCTAAATAGTTATAAAAACACTCTCATTCTTTTATTTTCAATCTTAAATAAGTGATGTGTATTATCTTTTATATGAAGTAAAATGCTAACATATATAAAAGCATGATAAAATTATATAATCCTACTTTGTATTGATATTTGAACCAAAAAAGGAGTCCATGGAATTATATACAATTCAGTTTGGAGTTTAAAATTTATATACTCACATTATAAACCTTTTTACATGTCAGACAATTCATCATTTATCATTGATTTATATTACTTTTATTTGATAGTCAATAGTAATTAAGACATGAATAGTTAACTAAATAATATGAAACATATATCGAGTGGAGATGAACATAAAATGAACATTGAGTTATATATAGTTTTTTGTGGTAAAAATTAGAAAATAGTGAGGGCAAAATAGGAAAATCACAAATTACACCATGGTGGTTGGTGAGTAGTTATTTTGGATTTTACATTTATAAGTAGTATATATAATTTAGAAGTGTATCTTAAATCTATTATATTTGAATTAACACTCATTATCTATATGTTTAAGATTAACCACTACACATAATATGTTAACTTGTAGAAGGTGACCTTAAACAAAAATTGAGAAGTTGAAATACTATGGTGTGCATTTAATGAGAAGAGTTGATGTCCATAATATCTAATATGTGCTAATTTATGTGTTATTAATTGTATTTAATCAAAAAATATCTAATAATTAAACTTTTAATTTAAAGATATTTTTTAACTTTCTTTTGTACTACAAATGATATATTTTCACCTTATAGTAATAAATTAATTTTTTTTCAGTTCGTGACTGGCTCTCCCAATAATAGGTGCTCATAAGAATTCCAATCTTTGATATTTTGGTCAAACTAGAAATCTATCATAACTTTATATCACTATATAAACGTCTTATTAATAAATATATTTTCAACTAATTATAAATGATGATACATAGAATAGTTACAGAATATGGAACAACAAATATACTCCCATGTTTTTTAATGATTATCTTGATTGTCCAAAAAGTTGAAAAAGCAAAGTTGGAGGTGACAAGGCAAGGGACCCACAATGAATGAGAAGCCGACAAGGACAATAAAGCATGGGACCCACTTGACGTTAGATCTTGCTGGCGCTACTCTTCAATTTCTCGTGGGCCCACCATCACTGCCCGCGAATCGCGGTCAGCAACCCCTGATGCCCGCTACACGTGCGGTTTCATCATGGACAAACGAAAGAGAAGAAAATGACTCAATGTTCAACATGCTTTTCAACTTCATGCGTTCCAAATAAATAATCATGTACTACTGTTTTATACCACAAAGCCATCGAATCTCAAAGTTTGTGAGTTCGATTTCTGAAAACAATACTTATTATGAGGGATAATTACAAACTTTAAAATAAAAAAAGATAATACAAAAAAATTTATAACACACAAGACTTTATTTATTTTTTCATTTCAGTAAAAGTGGTAGCATATAAGAGTTATGTACGTTGTCTAAGATTTATATCACTTAATATATTTTCCATTATCTCATTAATTAAAAGAATAAAACATGAATTTAATATATATTAACTTTATGTGTTATGACAAATAAGAATGAAAGAATACATATAATGAAAGAGATTGTTGGAAGAAAAGATCTTGATGGACAATAAAACAATAAATGAGAATGGATTTGGACAGCCACTACCAATGTTACCATCCTTGCACACAAAGTAACAAGGTTACTCTCAATGCACACAAAGTAACAAGGTTACCACCCTTACAATAATGCATTAAATATCTATTAGGTGCTTGTTGTTTGTTAACAAGTGTACTGTGTACTGGAAAAAATACATTGTTTATATAGATAAATTTCATTTTGCTCATCTTTATTCTTCAAAATAGTATATAGATAAAAGAATTGATAATTATTTCTCATATATATTTTATAATTCGTAAACCAACTTATTCCATATAGAAAGACATGATATGATTGAATGAAAGATGATGAATTAATATCCTATTACTTGGGAGTGGAAACCATTCCCCAAAGCCTTCAAGTTCTTCCTCAAAATTCTATCATTCTATTATCTTCTATTTCATTTTATCCTATCCAAAACACCCAAACATAACATTAATCTTCTAATTACAAATATGTGATAGCATACCAAGAAGTATGCAGATTTATGTTACCATGGACCCATTATATGAATAATCTTTCATGTATTACTTAATATCATCATAGACAACATATGGACCCATTTCCTTATAGATCCTTGGAACCAAGGCTCCTATGTGAATTTCAATGGGACACCCTCTCCGAAACAGTAGATGGACATGAGTTTATTCTTTTTTGCAATTTCACATATGATCAGCCAAGGAATTCTAGTATTTCTATTGGGAGGGGATCCACTTACTCTAAGAGTAAGTTTTTTAAAACTTCTTATTCTAGCTATCAATTCTAAGAAAATCCATTGGTTTAAATTAGTGAGTAGATCTAAACTACTACATATCCCTACAATTGATGGCTAAGATGAAGAGTTGGAGTAAGTGAATCCCAACTCGTTTTTATCAACATCGAGAAAAATATATATATACTGATAGTGTAAGAATTTTATACATTATCACTCCATTATTCACTATTCATTTTTAATCATCATTAACTTTTGAAAAAAGAAAATAATACAATGAATAGTGAATGATATATTAAATGTAGATAAATCTTTACACTGGGCAATGTATATATATTACACTCTAACTATAATGACAGAAATAAGTAACTAAGTAACTACATAAGTTTACTGTTATCTTATGAGAACTTTTTTGCACAGATGCTCCAATTATTGAAGTTGTTTCAAAAGTGGACGATGGTTCTTTAATGTGACTAGAGATGGTTTAAAATGCACAACCTTTTCCTTTAGATTTCTTTTTGCAGTTTCATGGTTTAACATGTACAAGTCTGCTACAAATTTTCACTGTGGTCAAACCATGTCAATATGATAATTAAAACATGTAAAAAAAATGTATCTTCAACATTATCAAACCTTACTCATCCTAACAAACACTTTTAACGAATATGCAAAACATAGTTTGCTTTTGTGTTCTCAGCTATTCAATTTGTGAGTGGAAATTTTGAGCTTACCCACATGCAAAAAATGAAGCCATATGGATAACTCATGAGCAAAGACATGGGTGGAGCCATATGCATAACTAAAAATCATATTGCCCATAATCCATAACATAAATGAAGCTTCTGTTTATAATTTCAAGATCTTGCTCATCTTCCCTGAGCTAGATGAAAGCTGTTGATAAATTATTTTATCAAAATTTACTTTCAACACAATACATGATAAAAATGTTCTTTACGATTCTGATTATACAAATGCTATTTTGGAAATTTGATTACCCGGAAACAAATCCATGACACATGGTCAGGCCAGAGTAAAAATCAATTATTGGAAAGGAAAAAGTGAACTAGAGTACTCAACCTGTGAGAGCTGAGTTGAGAGCACTATGGACATCAACCCCAATCTGAGCTTCAGCTTTCTCCAAATCAGTTGTGGCTGAGTTCAGCTTCTGAGTAAAATCTTGAAGACCCTTCTGGACCAAGTGTGCATCGATTTGATCGAGTGGTACAGCCTCAACAGCAATTACATCGGCAACGGAGTTTGCATGGATGAAAGCGAAGCCGCTGCTGACAAAATACTTGGTGATGTCATTCCCTTCATGTACAGATAGGACTCCTGGTTTCAACTCAGCAATTGTTGCAACATGTCCAGGGAGAACACCCATTTGTCCAGTTGTTGCTGGTACTATCACCATGTCCACCTGTTGTTACACACGAAATTCTACTCTACATTAACTACTCGGCATACATTATGTCATTTTAGACTCCACAAAGGACAAAGAATTAAGAAATGTCTTCTAGTAGGAAACATTGTTAGTTTGTTGCCAACATTTAATGTCCCAAAAGTAATAGCAATGATGAGGGTGGCAGTGGATGCAGCATGAGATAAAAGCCAGATATTAGATGTCATTCAAGATAACTACATTAATAAATTTCCAACTTGGCTACTTCGGATAGCCAAAGAACAGTCTTTCATGGTGGCACTGTAATATTTTTGAGAAAAATCTTAAGTCTTCAGTCCAATAAATGGAAGAATGGTTTCATAAGAACTCAAATTAAACACAAGATGTCCCCAAAAAATCACTCACACCCAACAAGCTTTAGAGGCATCAGTAATGTATCCCAACCCCAAAACATCTAATAAGATAAAATAACTTATTTTGAGAAAGAAAGGAATGTTCAAGTATAAGACTAACCATTTTAGCCGTTTGCATGGTCAGACCGGTTTAAACATGCCAAAAACCAGGTCTTATAACTGCAAATTGGGTCTGACTGTTTTCCATTTTTTTTAAAACTCAAGAAACCTAACTGTCTACCTTTCCTTGTGGACAAAGCCTTAAACCTCCCTTCCAGTATTATATGGAATTCTGTAGGATAAGACATCATTCCAGTTTCGGAGGTAAGAAATCCTCCAGACTTATTATTGTGGGAAATATTTCAAAGATGGAATACAATGGATCAAAAAGCATCACACAACATAAGGGAGATTCTTTAATTTGTACTAAAGTTTCTTCTGAGCTTAAATACCGATTGGTACAGAATTTGATGCAAGTTTCTAGGGCAATGATCAAATTCAAGGAGAAGCAGAGGGTCCACGTAGAGATATGTTAGGCAATATGAAGGAGATAGGTCAGATTTACAATAATTAGTACACCACCAATACAAGTCAAGCCAAATGGAAGGAAACTTCAAGAACTACTCGTGCCATGGAGATCAACCTTTAATTAGAATAGCTTTTCCTGGTAAAATAAACTATACACAGGGTTGCATCAGCTATTGCTAGATTCTTTTATGTTGTTGCATTTATTTAGTTGCACAAATCGAGCCTACTATTTGCTTATGATAAATGTCATTGCTGCTATTGATCCTGGTTCTAAAAGATCCAGTTATCATGCCATTAGTACAACATATAGTATGCTGTCTAAAAAAACAAGTTGTCAGTTGATTAGTTGAAAAAAAAACTGGATATACTCATGGCTGATGACCCAAAGTAATAGGCAGGTAGTTAATTTTCTTGTTACTTGTCCAAAAGAAATAAGTTGTCAGATTTGTTGATACATCTAATGTTGCTATAGGCTTATAGATGCTACAACATTTGTTAAGTTGGTTGAGTTTACTGGACCAATTAATGTTGTGAACTTGGTTATCAATAACGCTGCCAATTATAATCCTAAAACTCTCAGCAAACAGCTCAACCTCTTTAATTCCGTACAAGAATTTAATTCTAATGGCATGATAACTAGTTCCTTTTATAACCACCACACGGCCAATAGCACAGACATCTATGAAAGCTTATAGATTGAATTTGTGAAATTAAATGACATGCAGCAATTATCAAAGAGTCTAACAGCAATCAAATCAGTCGAAGTGGTATAGAGCATGCCAGTTTTAAGAAGGTTATATAGCATATTGGTTAAAAAAAAGGGATAACGGGAAGTGCAGACATTCCATGTTTAGGGATGCAGAAGGGGTACTCTTGCCAATTTCCTTTGCTGAGACTGAGAGTATGCCATGGACTGCCAAACTATTGAGTACTTTCCCAGACCAACAACCCTATACTTTTATAACATCAGGACTCCGATTTTCAAATTTTACTATGAGAAAGAGCAAAGAGTCAATGCATCATGTCATGTTGGCAGTATCATCGTAAACATTGTTAAAGAGATGAGAAAACATACAAGTTTCCAAATAATAATATAGATGGTTTCCTAAGTAATTATGACATACAGACATAGTAATATGCACCATCTTTGTTATGCCACATGTTGTAGTGTATGGTTCAGACATAGTTTAACGGTATGCAAATCAAACCTCACTTGAAAAGGAATTTCAAGAATTCATCCATAGAAGAGATTTTACCAAGACAAACCACAATTAATTGATATTTGCAGACTACATGTAACATAAGGGCAATGGAATCTGAATGAAGTAATAAATGACAAGCACATGTCTGGAAGAGGTGGCTAAAAACCACACTAAACGAATGTAGTATAGGCTCAGCAATGAACATAAATCAGTAGTTCTTGTGAGGAAGAAAAATAGCTTAAAAGAAAATTTAGCACCAACAAGATGGTTAAATGTTAATGGGATCCTAATTTCCATTTTTATTTCACTTAATGGATAATGTGCTGATAAAATGTTTGTATTACTCTCCTTTCCCAAGTTAAAGCATTCACTGGTCCATTTAAAAAATATATTTCATGAAATTTGGTGAAAAACGAAATAGCACTAGACAAGCTTATGTTCCACTACCAATAATCAAGGTTTCAATAAAACTACGCTAACAAAAAAGAGAAGAAATGTATGCACGGGCATTTATGAGTTTTATAATCCACCATTCATTTTCTGAAAAAAAAAAATAATACAAATAAATAGTCGGTGATGTAATAATTGTGTACGAATATTTACATCGACAGTGTGTAAATATTATACTCAACAAAAAACTTTAAAAACAATCAATTTGATCCCGGATTTTGCATCAAATTGACAAATGATATGCAAAGTCAGAACGGCATTGAAATTTTGTAATCTCATGGAACAAATTGATCTATTATATCAATCTGAGGACCATATTTTACTCGATCAATAAATTTAAATAAAACTCAGAAAATGGAAATATGAAATGAAAAAGAAAATAAAAACAAACTCATATGAAAATATAAAGAAATGACTGAGAAATGAATGTACCTCTTTGGAAGCTAATTCAGAAGAATAAGGAAGGACGAAATTAACAGTGAGCTTAGTAGGGAGAGAAGAAGGAATTGAAGGACGAGGCTTCAAGTATGACAATGGAGTCTTTGGTGGATCTATGTGTGGGCTCACTTTCTTCCATGCCTCCACGAAACTCGCATCTGTCGCTGGTTCCACGGGGAGATCGGTGGAGAATCGCTTTGATGCGGCGGCGGCGTTAAGGGGACGACGGAGGAGGGTTGTTGCTCGGCGGAACATGGCGAGGAAATGGATTAGATCGGTTTGTTGGAGAGAGAGAGTGTGTGTGAGTGTTGTGTGAAGGATGAAGGAGTTGGAGTTGTGTTGTGTGAAATAGTTTGGGTTTTAGTATTGTGGGCTTTCATTCTCTTCTACTATGGCCCAATTAATTTACCATACAATCATCATGTTGGTAACATTGTACCCAACATTGGGCTTAGATAGTAAAGGCCCACAAGAGAGTGGGGGAGCAAAGGCATAATTTTGGGGACTTAGGGTTTTCGGCTTTTTGCTTCATCTGGAAGACACTTAAAGTATTATATACTTAAACTTTGTTATATTACTTTGGTCGATCTGGATCGATGTGGATACTAGAGTTGAAATAAAAATCGAACATGATTGGTTTGTTTACTAAAAAAAATCAACACGATACAAATATATTCGATTTTTGTGTTTTCAACCTATTTTGGATCAGTTTTTCAATTTTATTTTTAGATCGATTAGGATTTGAATACACATAATATGCGTAGTAGGAAGTAAGGGTGGGCATTGATCATGTTGGACCGGGTAAGGGTCGTCCCTTACCTGGCCCAAAATATTTGTCAAATCATTTATTTGAACATGGATTCAGACTTATACCTAAACCCAATCCAACAACCTTAAGGGTTAGTTTGGGAGTTGGATTTTGGAGGGGAATGAATGGAAAAGGGAAGGCTTCAGAGCCATGAAATACACTTGTAAGATGACTCCTAAGCCATCATTTTCCCTTCCTTCCCCTCCAAAATCCAACTCCCAAACTAACCCTAAATGTCGGATGAACCAGTCTTTGAACCCGAACTCAACTAAGACCCGATCAAATATAATGCATATTCATTTTAGATAAAATCTTCTCAATATTACTTATTATTAATATGTAATTTAACATATAAAATAATATATGTATATACTGTTAAAAATATATATATGATGAAAAATTAGAGAATCAATAACACTTTCGACCAAATATGTGTCATTACTCTATACACATGCAAACATGATAAGTAAGTGACTATGTCACAGAACATGTCGAGCAATACTTGTCCCCCACCAATGTAAATACTGGTCGAGTCTAATTTTTGAACTCGAACCCAATCATAAGCTCAATGAGACTCAACTGTATTCAAACTTGATCATGACTGAGTCATATCGGATGAGCGGGTAAGTCGAATATCACTAAGTAGAGAGAGGACAAAAGTGACATTTTACTAAATAATAAATACATTTCATTTCCGCATATGAAAATATAGAGAGGAGAAGAAAATTTATCAAAACCTAACACTAATTTCATTTCCTCTTACTGCACTCTCTCTCCAACACACCGATCTAATCCATTTCCTCGCCATGTTCCGCCGAGCAACAACCCTCCTCCGTCGTCCCCTTAACGCCGCCGCATCAAAGCGATTCTCCACCGATCTCCCCGTGGAATCAGCGGCAGATGCGAGTTTCGTGGAGGCGTGGAAGAAAGTGAGCCCACACATAGATCCACCAAAGACTCCATTGTCATACTTGAAGCCTCGTCCTTCAATTCCTTCTTCTCTCCCTACTAAGCTTACTGTTAATTTCGTTCTTCCTTATTCTTCTGAATTGGCTTCCAAAGAGGTACTTTCATTTCTAGTTCCAATCTGTTTTTTTATTTTAATTTTTTGATTTTGATTTCATGTTTTAGGCTATGCTTGAATTGATAGAGATATGTGTAATGGAACTAAAAGGAATTGAATATTATTATGTTAATTTTGAACATTATGTGGCAATTGCATACAAATTAACACATACTGTGTTAGGTTCACCTTAAAGATATGGCCTTAATCATAGTGTTTCTCTAGCATTATCTCTATGTCAATTGTCAGATATAAACTATGTGTTCTGTTTTTTGTTTGTTTCTATTGTAATCATCGATGTTTTATTGCAACTTGGTTACAGGACATGGAAACATAAGCACGTGTAATTCAATTGCTATTTTCACCAAATTTTACTAATGTTTTAGAGAAAGGAAAATGATACAAACATTTGATCAATTAATTGAAATGAAAAGTAAACTCATCTTGTTTGGTGTTGAAGTTTCTTCTAGACAAGAAATGCTGCTTACCATTCATTTCTGATCATATGCTCCATCTTTGTGTGGTTTCGGTCAATTCTCCAGCCACATTTTCTTTCTATGTATGATACTTTATTTAGATTCCACTGCCCTTATGTTACATTTAGTCCACATCTTTCAATTAATTGTGGTTTGGAATTAATTTTGGTACGACTCTTTCTCCCTAAAATTATCTTGTGAGCAAAAGTGGGTATTCAAAATTTTGTTTTGATGATTATTTTAATAAGTTATATTGGTTTATCTTCTAAACATATGTATGACACTAACTGGGACCAACTCCACTACCAAAATTAGTTCGTAGGAGGAGGTCATTATAAATGATTCTTGGCTCTCCATAGTTTGGGATTCCCTTTATCAAGTAATTATCTGTATTTGTTTCCATAATGAGTGGTTTACTTGTCTGGAATGTAACAGACTCGGGGACAATTATTTGCCGATCTTACTGTCTTCTCACCACCCTCTTGATCTTAAATGCGGAATCATTTTGCTTTTATTACATGTCTTAACTTTATTATTTCATTTTGCTTTTTATTCTCTTCATTTGCGTAAACAAAATTTTAAAGAAGAAGAACGTGGCCTAATGCCAGGCCAAAATTATCATGCTCAACCTTTGCTATCATGGATGGGTTTTCCAGTAAGTTATAAAAATGCAATTTTTTAAATGCTTAGCCTTGTTCACATTTCAACTTGAGCATACTACCAAATGGAAACTTTATCAGGAAATGTATTTAATATAACCTATTCCTACTGGTTTTTGGTGTTAGGCTCTTAATAACATCTCTTTTATGAATTGACCATTCAGACTCCTTCCAGCATTGAATACTTTTCACATAAAAATGGCATCCTGTTTCAAGCGTGCTACTGTTAACTTCAACTTTCCTTCGCAAAATGTGTTTTGTTTTGCATACGTATGACACAACAAAGCATTCAACTGTACACTACAACCTATGATACAAAATATCTATCAGGAAGATGCATATTACTATGTCATAAAAGATTTCTAAACCATCTGCACCATTGTTAGAAAACTTGCATGTTTCACTCTTTTCTCATATCCAATTTTTACAATGACACTACTGAGAAAAGATCTTGCATCAGGTAGATGGGCCTCATCTCATAAAATTAATTAAAGCCTGCAATTTCTGTCATTCCCGTAATGTAGTTTCTGTTATGCCTGCCACCTTGCTGTTGAATTCAATTCCCTGTAATATGGTATGGAATATTCTGTTAGTACTTAGTAGTTTGGTCTTTTCCGGTGAGGTTGGTAAAATTAATTATATTACGCTTGGAGTAGTGTACTGTTGATAGCATCGGGAAAAAGGATGGAAATAGAAAAGAGAAATCAAAATATTTAGTAAATTTAATTTTCCAGTATGTTATTCCTCTCCACCCAGTGCACATGTTATTGGTGAATGTAATATGCAACTATCTAATCAATCCAGTGATTGGGCTGAAGTTGTTTTACAATTTCTTGAATATAATATCAATGCTACCAAGAAAGTATGTTGATGGACATGGTTATTAGAAGTACTTGTAAAATTTGTTGCAACGTAGCTATCAAGATTGACACATTTCATTCTATGGTTTTTACTTCTGCTGCAACTTTGGAATTTCCCCACCCTTGCCGTTCCCATTGTTTTTTGGGCTTTATATGTTAGTAAACGATAAGGGAGACGATATTGTTGTTCGTAGTCCCTGTAAAATCAAAAAATTACATATTGTATGCTCAGTAGTTAATATACAGTAGAATTTCCTATGTAACAACAGGTGGACATGGTGATAGTACCAGCAACAACTGGACAGATGGGTGTTCTTCCCGGACATGTTGCAACAATTGCAGAGTTGAAACCGGGAGTCCTATCTGTACATGAAGGGAATGACATCACCAAGTATTTTGTCAGCAGCGGCTTTGCTTTCATCCATGCAAACTCCGTTGCTGATGTAATTGCTGTTGAGGCTGTACCACTGGATCAAATCGACGCAAACTTGGTCCAAAAGGGTCTTCAAGATTTCACTCAGAAGCTGAACTCAGCCACAACTGATTTGGAGAAAGCTGAAGCTCAGATTGGAGTTGATGTCCATAGTGCTCTCAACTCAGCTCTCACAGGCTGAGTACTCTTATCTGATTTTTTCCTTTACAATAATTGATTTTCACTCTGGCCTTTGACCATGTGCCATGGATTTGTTTCTTGTAATAAAATTTCCAAACTAGCATTGGTGTAATAATCAAAGTTCCTAAAGAACATTTTGATCATGTATTGTGTTTGAAAGTAAATTTTGATAAAATATATTTTTCAACAGAACTTTTATGAAAATAATAAACTAACACCAAATGATTGATAAATAATGTATACATTACACAAGAACTCTATTTGGTTGGACACTGCCACATTGAGACCATGTTATATCTATTGATCTCTTTTTTTGTTGACCATTTTGGAGAAGAAAAGTAATGGGAATAATTTTCCCTTGTGAATTCACGTTTCAGTAAAAAAAAATGTAGTGAAAAGTAACATGATTTTCACCTTTTCTTTGAATGAGCAGCCACTGCATTTGGGAGAACAAGCCTTGGGCACTGTGTGTATATAACTAGTTCTTCACCTATTGGTTAGAGTTAAAAGTGATTAATATAAATCTTGGAAAATAAAAAAATATAATATCTATGTACGACTATGTAAATTTTTTACACAATTAATATATCATCTATAGTGGATAGTACAATAGTGTCAATGCATATCATTTTTTATCAACGAATGTTAGTTCAAGTGGTAAATGTTTAATTCTCTTTAAATAAGATCTCGAGTTTTTGTAGATGGAAAAAATATCCGTCGGGAGAGTTAGCCCCAATACCTATAAAAAATTTCGGCTCAAACAATATTGACTCCGGTGCGAGAATATTTATGGAAATAAAAAAAATGCATATCATTCTTGTGAGATATAAAAACTCTTACACAAGCTGAGATCATCTCTAATACCAGGGAAGAATCCAATAAGGTAAGTTTGATAATTTATAAAATTATTTTATTTAAAATGTGTATCATTTGTAATTTTTATTATACATGTCACCCTCCATTTCACATGCATATATTAAACTCTTCTAATTCTAACCAAAACTTTATGAATTTAAAATTTATGTATTAACAGTATAAAAAATTATTATTTATAGTACGAGTTTAATATTTCTAATAGTATAAAGTTTTTATATTATTAACACATTATTTATGATTAATTTATTTATATTACATATTACTTTTGTTTGATAATCAGTAGTTAATAATTAACGATAAATGATTGATGATGTAAATAAATATTAAATCCAAACTTGAAATATTTGTTGAATCATAGCATGTTTTCATTTGGGTGCTTAGTTCAGTTCAGCTTCTGCAACTCTCCAAACCATTTTCTGTTTTGATTCCATCATCTGTTCAGGTTGGTTTACTTTTCCAATTATCAGCTTCTACCATTGTATCAATTTTATGGATTCATTTTTTTTTTGCTTACTGCATTTACTAAATGGCTCGTCATGTGTTTGATAAAATGCTTCAACTAGAATAAAACTTCTATGAGTTCTATCAACTATGCATGTTTCATAAATGATTTTATCTATGGATTGTCCTTGAAATAACGAAATGTTAATGATCACTTGAAATAATGGTGATGCACCCTTTTCCTTATGTTTATGTAGTGCCCCTTTGTGGCTTTGTCTAACCTTTTTTCTCCGGATTGTTTTTGTTGTTGTTGTTGTTGATAAATTCAGCTTTTTAAGAAGCCATGTTCTCCAGCTTCTAAAAAAATCATCTTTGCCAAAATCACTTTTTTAAGCCTAAACAAAGGACCCCATAATTTGGGAGGTCTTTACTACCATTAGTACTATGTTTCAACTTTCAATCTTGGTTAGTAAACCTATCCATAATCTCCTCAAGTCTGAAGTGATGTGCGTCAAAATTATTTTCTTGCAGGCAAATGTAATTTGGCTAATACTTATCTAATCATATTCTGTCATTGATCACATATATGTAATAGCATATATGAAGTAAATTCATTAAAAAAATTGTTAAGGAAAGGGGCATTTATATTATTGAATTGTAAGCAGAGATGTCATAAATGGAAGAAAATAATTTGACACTATATTGACACATGTCAAGAGGGTGAGCCTTGATGAAATAGTAAGGTTACTACCTTGTGTCATAGAAGTCACGAGTTAAAATGTTAGATCAACCTCTCCGCTTATGGGGGAAAGGCTGCATACATCTACGTTTCCCATAACTTGCTTGGTTGGAGCCTCTTGTACTCTATTTGCAACTTTAGTTACTTACAATCTAATTTACTGATTTCAGCTTGCTTCCACCGAACAAATTTCAAGCTGTGCCCAAGAAAGTGAAGGAAGTTTGCATCCCAAGTTCTTCTATCGGTGCCATTGGCAGAGAAGAGAATAGTTTAAAGGTTCAGATTCTTGACCCCTTTTCTTTTCTTGTGTTGTTTCATTATTAGTAGGATCAGGACAATGCTTAGCTGTGAACTGCGTGCATATACTTTCCAATCTGCAATATTCTTCCCTTTATTTAGTTAATGAAACTTCTCCATTTGAATTAGCAGGATTAATGAAACTTCAATTTATATTTCTTTATTATATTGAGGAAATGGTGTGCACAATAATTAGCCCCAATCTTAAATTTTATTCCGTTCAACTACCACACAGAAATATGGAAAACATAACATACAAAGCTCTACTAGAATTGTGAGGTCATCATATTTCAATTAGTTTGCTCATATTAATAGATGATTATTAAGATATCAGTTTTTAATTTCAGTTTTTCATGGGCTCAAAGTTAATTTACTACATGCTTATATTGTGATGCAGAAATTGGTTCGTAATTATCATCTCTGGCCCTTTTCTGGACTGCAGTTGTTTCAAAATTTCTTAAAGTCAATCACATGCAGTCAATATATCGTGCTATTCTCTGGGGTTCCTCTTGCATATGTTGTAAGGCTCTTGCATCTAGAAATTTCTGTTCTTCATTAGCATCTTGTGACCTCGTAGGAACTAGAGGCTCTTGGCATAAAGAACAATGTCAAGATCTTAAGAGTTCTGCAGACATTCTTATTTCCAAAGTTTGCAAAGGAAGCAGTGAGGAAGAAATTCTTCAGTCTTTATTCAATGACCAAACTTGTGATGGTATACATCTGTCTCAAAACCTCATTGACAGGTTGCTGGATCGGTTTAAGGATGATTGGAAGTCTGCATTGGGGATATTTAAATGGGCAAGTTCACAGTCGAGCTTTAGACCCTCGCCAGAATCATATGATACGATGATAGACATATTGGGTAGAATGAAGCAAATGGAAAAGTTGAAAGATCTCTTAGAAGAAATGTGCCAGGACAGTCTCATCACTCTAAATACTATAGCTAAGGTAATGAGAAGGTTTGTTGGTGCAGGACAGTGGGAAGATGCTGTGAGGATATTTGATGACTTACAAACTCTTGGGTTGGAGAAGAACACCGAAACCATGAACTTGTTGCTTGATACCCTATGCAAAGAGCAATATGTTGAGCAAGCTCGTGATATTTATTTGGAGCTGAAGCAGCACATTGCTCCTAATGCTCACACATTTAACATATTCATTCACGGGTGGTGCAAAATCCGTCGTGTTGATGAGGCACATTGGACAATTCAAGAGATGAAAGGATATGGTTGTCGCCCTTGTGTTATAAGTTATTCCACCATCATCCAATGTTATTGTGAAGAGCAGAATTTTGACAGGGTCTATGAGCTTCTTGATGAAATGCAAGCTCATGATTGCTCCCCAAACGTGATCACTTTTACTACTATCATGCATGCACTAGCAAAGGCAGAAAAGTTCGAAGAAGCTTTGAAAATAGTTGAGAGAATGAGATTTGCTGGATGTAGGGCTGATACTCTTTTCTACAACTCGTTCATTTATACATTAGGGAGAGCAGGGAGAGTAGACGATGCTACCCATGTATTCAAGGTTGCGATGCCTCGAGCTGGTGTTGCCCCAAATACATCCTCCTATAATTCGATGATTTCTATGTTTTGTCATCATGCACAAGAAAGCAGAGCTTTCGACATACTCAAGGAGATGGAAGATTCAGGCCTTTGTAAGCCTGATGTTCAGACTTACCATCCATTGATCAAGTCATGCTTCAAAACTGGAAAAATAGATAGTTTGTTGAATGATATATTGAATGACATGGTCAATAAGCATCATATCGGTCTTGATATTTCGACCTATACGCTGCTCATTCATGGGCTTTGTAGAGCAGATAGGTGCCAGTGGGCACACCGTCTGTTCGAGGAGATGATCGAGCAAGGGATAGTGCCAAGATACAGAACTTGTCGGACGCTATTGGATGAAGTGAAACAGAAAAATATATATGAAGCTGCCGAGAAAATCGAGGTTGTTATGAAGAAACTGTGAATGCATGAGGCTCTTATTTGTGTCTTGAAGTTTGGTAAATAGTGCCATCAATAATATCATAAAATTAAAAGAGTGAGTGGCATCATACAACTGATACAAGATATCAGAGATGAAAGTGATGTATACCTAAAGCAATTTCCTTTTACTGTTATTTAATACTTTCATTTGCTTTGGTGCATACAAACATTTTTAACAAATCCTTTCACAATTTTAAAAAATGTGAACAAGTGTTTTCTTATTGTGTTTAATTTGCCCTTAGTATTCCAATCTTTAAGGTAATAATTTTAAATTAAAATTAAGTAAGTTTCCCTTGACTCAAGAAGAAGGGTTAAAGACTAGCTTTGGCAACTTGAGTTCTATAGTTAGTGTAATATAACTTACCCTTAAATCTTTTGTTATAGATTGTTTAAAAGGCAAGGTCATTGACTCTCTTTTATATACACAAAAACGGGTCTGATAATAAGTCTTATTCTTTCATCTCATTCCTTTAGATAATGAATTAATTCTTTTGGGGAAGACTGTGGTTGCCTTTCCAAAGACAACTATTTTGTAAAGGAATCAATCTTATTCTTTAACTTTATACGATGTACGAAAATGTCCAATTTTACGTAATCTCTCTTCAACAGATTCTATCCGATTTCTCCATACTTAATTACGTTTCCTTAATGTTTTTTGGGTGCACAAATCCCTCCTTCCCACAATGATAGCCTAATTAACTTAGCTTGCAATTCCTTCTTGTTTTAATGACAATTGATTCATACTTACTCTCATATAATAAGCATTCCTTCCCTACCTCATAAATTAAGAAAGCAAAACCTTTCCAAACACACTAAATACCCATTTCCACAACTATAAATTTCCCTTCACAATGTTAATCACTTAGTTGATAAAGTATAGAAAAGTTCAATACTCTAAACAAAGAAAATGAGTCCACCCTCTTTGCTCTCTCTCATGTTAATATTCTCCATCTTGTGTCATATCCATTCTACTCTTTCCACTAACCATCTCATACAACAAACATGCAAGAATTGCTCAGAAACTGATCCAAACATAAGCTACAGATTCTGCATAACATCTTTCCAATCAGATTCTAAGACCCTTTATGTCCAAAACCTCACTGAACTAGGCCTCATATCAATCAAGCTTATCAGGCACAATGTTTCAGATACCATAACTTACACCAAAAAGCTTCTAAATAAGAAGAAACTAGACCCTTTTATCAAAGAATGTTTAGATGATTGTCTTCATGTTTATTCTGATGCTTTAACAACTCTTAGAGAAGCTATTAGAGATTATAAGGGTAAGCGTTATGATGATTCAAATGTTAAGCTAAGTTCAGTTATTGATACTAGTACAACTTGTGAAGATGGGTTTAATCAAAACAATGGTGTCATTTCTCCATTGACAAAAAGAAACAAGGATAATTTTCAGCTTTCTGCAATAGCACTTTCTATTATTAACATGCTCAATGTGGATAAATTAAAGGGTGTATTTTGATTATATATTATGCTAAGATACTTTGTCATGTTTTTACTTTCGATAATTGAGTGTAATATCTATATATTGCTGACGTAAAGATTTACACACATTCAGTATATTATTCATCATTTATAATGAATGATGAAGTAACAGAATATAAAACTCTTACACTATCACTATGTATATAATAATTTTTATAATTTATCCAAAGTATAGCTCTTTGGTGTCACTTTCGTATTTATAATAATAATGATGTTAATATAATGGTTTTGCTATAACTTAAAGCAATAGTGTTTGATTTTGTCTTAGCTTATAATATTGGATATGTATGATTAATGCTATTTATAGAAGGTTAGTTACCATAAAATTTGTTCGAATATCAATATTTGAATTAACCATATTATAATGTTAATACTAGACCATTTAGCACCATAGTGAAAAGTAAACAATAGTATATGCATTTTTATGAATATTGCGGATAAAGAAGCTATTTCATTAATATAAGAGAGTAATCAAATATAAAATATAGATACTCGTACCAGTAAATCAATGGACGTAGTATATACAATTATTAGAAGGAGGATTAATTTTATGTGCTTACAAAAAAATCGAGAAATGAAATGAAAATATTTATAGGTAATGAATGAAAGAATGATGTGTGAATGCAAAAAATAAATGAGAAAAGACCATAACCGTAAAATTTGTACTAAAGAAAGACACATTTAATGTGATTAATGTTTATGCTCCAAAGATATGGCAGAGGAGCATTATAAGAAAAAAACTAGGCAGGATTTGGAAGGTGTAGTAAGAGAAAAAGTTTTTACTAATAATATGATGGTTTTTATAGCATTATGACATAGGAAACAAATAAGATTTTCCATATTTCTCCTCGTCTTTTGGTTTTATAAAGGTTGACTCCACTTAGCATAATTAAGACTTTATTGTTGTTTTTGTTTTTATTTTATAATAGCCAACGTGTGTTTTAAAAGCTAGAAAGTCATCTTATCACTTAAAAGAATGAGGTGACAAATTCTCAAATCGATCTATTTATTATATACACGAAAATTAGATAGGAATTATTACATGAACTTCAAAGTCGTATGTGGAGAGAACTGGATGACCAAACATAGTTTTGGTTATGAATGTAACTGTTAAGAGTAGACTAGAAAGAGAAAGATCAAGATAGAGTCACGAGAATCAAGGAAATTAAAAGGTGATCAAGGGCAAAGAATATACGAACAATATGTGAAATGAGATAGCACTACCAATTATGAAGATAAAAAAAAGGAATATAAAACATCTAAGACAAATTTACAATGAAATGGAATGGCATAAAACATGATCCTTTATAAAAATATTGAAAGTTGAGAAAATATAAGGCATATAAGAAAGACAACATTTAATAAAGTGAAAGATAGATCATTTCAAAGTACTAACTACATTTATATTTAGATTTTCTTTTGTTAAAAAAATATAAAAATTACATATTTTAATATGGGGTATCATATACAATAAGGATTTTTTTAAGGTCATATACAATAATGTTGAACTACATTTATATCTAAATAAGATGTTTTTATGTTTGTTATAGTATCTTTCCTAGTTAAGAATCAAAATATTTGTTATACTTTCTATTTTTATGATGTTATATAAATCTTCATGCATCACACTTTCCACTCCACACCAACGGGTGTTGATTCAAGTTCGAGTTTTGTAAATAGAAAAAATATATGTTGGGAGAGTAAGCCCTACATACTTATAGATATTTCTGACTTGAACAAAATTATCTCAAGTACTAAGATACATCTAAGAAACATAAAAAAAAACACTTTCCACTTCACTTTCCACTCCACTTTCCATTCCTATGTTAATAGGAGTGGGGTTCCTATTTTTTTCCCATGACAGCAAAAAGTCTCATGTTGTACTATCATATTTGAAACCCTCTAGTAATATTTTTTGCATACATAAACTTATAATACAATCTCCTATCACATGTGTAAGTGTCTTTATCTCTCCGTTGGTGGATATGTTAAGAGACCAAGGCTAATATTCACATATTTGAGGCCACTCACAGAAGAAAATATCTTATAACTTTTTGTTGTTGATAATGAGACTCGAACTTATAATCTCATGCACTTCATTCTTTTAAGTTTTCCCTTCATCAGATCACCACCTTATAACTCTGAAAAATATATACCTTTAATTTATTAAAGAAATCATAGACTACTTTTTAGGGGATTATGAAAATTGTATAATGTGATATGTTTCAATTTTGCAATAGAATTGATTTCTTTAAACTATGTAAAACTTAACATCAAAATTTTGAACAAAAATATCAGTTTATAAATTTAAATTTTAATGAATTCTAAAGTTTTAATCATTTTATCTCTATTATCATATTTTCATGTTAACCTTATTGAAGTAAAATTATGAAATGTAGTAAAATCATTATATGATTTATAAAAATAAAATATTAATAAAATAAAACATAAAAATGAAAATACTTAATATAAATTATTGTTTTTAAATGAATCCCTTATTATCATAGGCCTTGATCAGCTAGTATGTATGAGTTATGATTGGTTGAAAAAATATATTGAAATTAAAATTTTAATTATTAAGTATTTTTTTAATCAACCACATCTCATGACACATAGCGTACTAAGTCAATCAAAATAGGTTACTTTATTGGAATTTGTTTTTTATAAAAATATAAATTAATATTTTATATTATTTTGGGAAATACTATTGGTTAGGGACAGAATGACAGAATCTTTTAAGACATACGATCTTTATCTCATGAAGTGATATAATATTGAGAGACATAAAATATGACTCATACCTAAAAGACATATAAAATAGTTTGTCTTGTAATGTTACAATTCAGAATTTAATGATCATAAAATATTACTACCATGTTAGCATATCTTATCAATGCTCACTTAGTATATTTATTTCATACTAGAAGTTGAGTTAGAAATAAACATAATATGAGAATGCAAATTTTCCCCTCATACTCTCTATATTAAATATAATTGCTATTACCAAATATTTAACATGAAAAAAACTTGCAATACACTATCATATTATTATGCTCTTTCCTTTTATCATGTCCACTAAAGAGGCCCACATGTCCACTAAAGAGGCCCACATGTCTCTTCAATAAGAAAACAACATTATGGAAATATTATATGAGATAGGAATATTATCTTACAATGTTAAACAACTTTTTTGTCGATGTGTTGGTTCAGGTGATAAATACTTAATTCTCTTTAACCAATTTAAGGTCTCAAGTTTAAGTCATATGGATAAAATAAATAATCGCTAATAGAGTTAGTCTTACATACCTGTAGATATTTCCGACTTGGATATGATTACATTCGGTGCGAGAATATATATGAAACAAAAAACAACTTCTTTATGTAAAATATTTTGCAAGTTGGAGAACGAGGGACTTTGCATGAGTATATATTAGTATTAAATATTACTCAATCCATGTCTTTGATGCTCAACACGTGTCCCATTTGGAATCTAACGGTTGAAATAGGTTTTGCATGTTTAACGAGTATAAATTAATTAAGAACTTGAAACAGAAACATTGTGAAACTTGTCTCTTTGTCGGTGTTTCACTCAAAATCTAAAGCTGTTATATAATAAGCACTTATATGCACACAACTTATGGAAACACACACAACATTATTTCTCTCATAAATTTCTTCATTTTTTTCAGTTTGAACTAAGCTTTCTTTCTTCTCTTTGAGTTCATGTGATGGTGCAACTGTGATCCGTTTTGGTGTATCATAAAATTTTACACTTCATCTATTCATGTTTAAGAATTTTCTAGATTAAACTTTTCATAGCTCATTAAAGTGCTTTTCTTCATTTATTGCATGTAAATAATGTAATTAATATCATGGTATCTTATTATGATTTATGTTGTTTTAAGCTATATCATATATGTTAGATTTAGATCCATAATATATATTATTATCAAACTGTATGAGAAATTTGTACTTATTTATATATATATATATATATATATATATATATTATCAAAGCTTGTATTTTATGTACCAACAGGCGTTGGTTCAAGTGGTACATGCTTGATTCCTCTTAAGCAAGGTCTCGGGTTCGAGTCTTGTGGAAGGAAAAAATATATGTTGGGAGAGTTAGCCCCACGTACCTGTGGATGTTCCCGGCTCAGACAGGATTGCCTCCAGTGTGAGGAAACATGTGGGAAACAAAAAAAAGCTTGTATTTTATGTCCTTAAACTAGAATTTGTGGTGAGATTTTTTGATACACTAGCACGGGTCACTGTTGTAAGTCACATTATGGTTCTAAATTGGAAGAAGAAATTATGGAGAGCATTGGAACATGATCATGAAGGAAAGGAAGGTGATCATCTCCATCCGACAAACGGGTAACGAGTGACATGATGAAAAAATACAGTGTTAAGTTTTCGACCTGATTGGTAAGAAACTAATCTCCAAAATTGGTTAATCATATGATTAAGTTTGAACCCGTTTATATAATATTTTTTTACATATACATGAATTTAGAGATCATACCTAAAATTTCATATTTAAGTAACTTAGTTAGACCCTTTTGATTTAAACTATGACATTGAATTATATACTAGTGTATAGTATTGTATTTAAAAAATATATTTCATTTACGTACAAAATAAAGAAGCTAAAAATATCTTGTTTTGGTCTTTGACATGCAGGTAAAATTGAAGGGAGTAAAAAGTTGCATCTAAGACAAACAATAAATACACCAACAACTTATAGCAAAAATAGTACGCATTTTTATTCAAATTTAATTCCAAATATGCAGAAACGTAATTATCATATTAATGATTCTAAATTGTTGTTGAGATCATAATTATCATTAATTAGTTTTTTTTTTAGTTTGAGTCATTTAGGTTAGGACAACTATGAACAACATACATATTTGTATCAGAAGTTTAATGTAAGTAACGTAGGTACATTATTTCTCGAAGAGGTGATTGATCTTATATTTTTACATTCTTGGAATACCGTAAGTATTCGTTGTAAGAATTTCAACTTCTCATTTTCAGAATGGGTGTTGAACCCGTCTAATTGTCTTTTTTCTTGATAAATTTTGTGGTTATAAATATGATGAGTATCACTTGTTCTTCTAATTTACACATTTTATATTAATAAATTTCATTGTTGATAAAAAAAAGTTAAGGATCTAGTTAAATTAGAATATAATTACCATTAGTTTCACATACTATAGTTACAAAGTTTTGATTTCAATTTTCAAATATTAACTTACCATTATCAAATGAGTATTGTCATGAGTGTTTTGTAATAAGCTCAATTACTTTTACTAAAATAAACAAGCTCATTTACTCCCTCTCTCCTTTAATTTGTTTGTGTTCCTGTTAGGGCTATCAACCTCCTTATCATATGCAGTCGAAGTTATGTTATTGGAGTTATGACAGTTTGAAGCCTAAAGATGAGAATGATGATGTCTTCAATGATGGTTTAATTGAAATCGAGTATCAATATATGGATCAGGGCGTATTGGTTTGTAAAAGCATTGTGAATCAGTATTTGTCAATTAATTCACAAATCCCCAATCAAACTTGTCAATATAGTTTCTATTGTACGTATGTGATATAAGGAGATAATTTATCAGTTTTTATATTACTATTAGAGAATAAAGTATCTCATGATATAAGGAGATAATTTATCACTTATAGTCACTAAAATCATGACATGTGTTAGATTTAATTATTTTCTACAAAAATATTTCTAAAACTAAATGAAACAATACACCTCTCATAATTTTACTGACAACATGAAATAAGTTATATTCTAGTACGAGGAGTTACTTTATTATTACAAGAATTTGTTTTATGATGAACACACACATGATTCATAGGATTCCACACAATACATATGTTAAACGGAGGAGAACAAAGTCATGACACATTTTATATATTTTACACATTTAACACATGTTGAATTGTTTTACAACATGTGTTTATCAGTTTGTTAGCTAATTAGTTAGATAAGTTTGTTACATATTCATATACTATAATTAAGACTTTTCATGCCTTGATCAAATAATGAGAAATCATCATAATATCCATTTTACGCTTTCGCAATATTTTCGTAATACTTGGATTATCAACTCTCAAATCGATCGACACTATGTATAATTAGGATCATCAAATAATTCATGTAAAAAGACAGATTTACTAAATAAATTGACATATTTTCCATCAATTGAGAGTTGCATCTAGTGACCAAAAAGATAGATTTACTTGTAGTAAGCTAGAAATTGGGTGAATATAATTTCATAAATAATGAGAAATAGTTATTCTCAACAAATTTTAATATTGGAGCATTATTTGGGTATCTACTATTCAATTAATCTGACTTGCTAGGAGACAATATATATCAATTATGCTAAAAGTTGTAAGTTGAATTAAGAGGTTATTGTCTATCGTTGGCGTCTATGATAAGATCCGTTAGAAAAAAAAAATGAGTAGTTAGAAACAAAGTTAAACTATTGTGTTAATTTTTTATTTGGTGTCAAATTTTTATTGGATAAGACATGATTGAGAATAAATTTTTGGGATAGTTGATCTGCATTAGGAAGGAGAAATGTAAATTCAATTCTTCCAATGTGACTTTTCAATAAATTGCACACAAAGTGAAATCATAACTATAGATTAAAGGAAAAAGTGATAAATATGAAATTCAAACTTTGAATGTAATAACAACTCATGTGAAAAATGTGAAAGTCTAACTTCTTTTTATTCTTAGTCTCTACTCTATAGTCTTATTTTCGTGTTAATGATGTTATAATAAAAATGTAATATTTATGTGTTGTTGGTGTATAGATTTATACACCTTCAATATATCTTCTATAATTCATTTATATTATTTTTTAGGAGAGTTAATAATAACTAAATATAAGACAATTATAAAACTCAAATATGACATTATTTGTTGTTTAGGTAAGTTTGGTTAAATTATTCAAATTGAAATCAATTTGATCTGATTTTTTGGGGCAATAGTTTGATTCAACTATTTTTGTTGAAATTTAAATAGAAACTAAGAGAGTGAATTAATATATTAAATTTATTTTTAAAATGTTAGAGAGAGAATATAATATTATGAATTTAATCATTTATAGGAATAACTTGAAATTATGTTTGTTTATGATGTACATTACTGTAAATAAAATTTATAATTATCAAAATATCCATATTCTAAAAAATTTATTCTATTTATCAACGTACTTATACAGTTGAGAAAGCAAGAGTAATATTTTTTGATGTGATATAACTAGGGTAACAAATTTGCGGTAAATGATATTTGAATTCAACTATAGAATTAAAAAAAATTGCTATTTTCTTTATTTTTCTACAGTAAGTATGTAGTATAGAAATTATCTTTTAGTTACTTATAACGTAGAGGAGGAATCAATAGATTAAAAGAATAAATACAACATATCTAAAAATTCAAAAATATTATTAACAAAATATATATCTCTATTAATATAAATAAAAAAAACAAATATTATTCATTCATCTTAGGTTGACTCTACATATATAATATATAAATCTAAATAAAAGAAAATAAAACATAGATACAATTAGACAATTACAATTTTTAGATATGGTGAATGAAACATTTCCAAACTATTACCTGAGAATAAGAAAGTATGGAACATGAAAATATATTTACCTTATGAAAGTTTTATACCTAAAAATACAAAATATATCTCAAAAGATCACTTCTAAGAATCGAATATTTGAATTCAGACTTAGTTTAATACTTGAGAATCTAACCGAAATTACACTACCATTACTAAACCAATACGTTATTGATAATAAATTAAGAGAATATAAACATTAGAACATAACACCTGAACAACACCTCATTCATTTTTTTTTTCATACATTACATAATATATCTACATCATATGAACATTTTTTTTTAATTATGACATCATATGAACATTATATTTTAATAAAAGAAAATAGAAATTAAAATGAGAATTTGCAAAAAATAAAATAGTAGTGGGTGGGTCCCACTCAATTCTGTGCACACTTCCGTTTCTGATTCCCTCCAACCAATGGACTCAAACATATCACCATTCCTGAAACTCTCTTCCCTGACAACCCCAACCGCCACCTCTTCTCTATCGCCGCCGTCTTCTCTCTCCGACACGGCGACTTTTCGCCGATGCATCCGCCGCTCACATTTTCCTCCCTTGGATTTCCATGATCGGATTGCTCGCACTCGCGCCGTCTATTCTTCCGACGACCTGGGAGGATCGTCGAGAACCACGACGGCGACGGCGCCGCCACTGCTGACGATGAAGAAGGATCGCACGATTCGCGAGATGAGATTTCCGATTTGTTCGATCTGGAATTGAAAATGTTCGATAAGATCCATAACTTCCCGAGCTTCTTCTTCTTTGACGACGACGACGGCGGCGGCGTTTTTCCTTCACCGGAGAAGATAGGTCCTCCCTGAGGCGTGCTGTAGAACGATCGGTCGTTCCGGCGATCCGTTTTCCGGCGAGTAACATTCCCATGCTTTCCAATATCATCGGAAGCAGCAACAGCAGCAACAACAACATCAACAGCGGAGGCGCGTGGATAAACACGCGCTTGTTGAGCTTGCGCCTCAAAGAGTGGCTGAAGGCGGTGGCGAAGACATGAGGCGCAAACACCGACGGTGCTGGTAAGATCCTGTAAGTGTTTCTTACACCTCATTTACACCTTTCTTTGTTCAATACGACACCGTTTTTGGATCTGATGGAAAATTCAAAGAGGAAGAACCTTTGTGTTTTGTGTTTTGTGTTGTTGTTATTGTGAAGAGAGAATAATAGAAATAATAATAATAGAGATGAAAAATGTGAAAAATATTAGTTAAGAAGAAAACGACATAGAAACAGCATTAACAAAGTCTTTGCTGGATTACAACACCTCTTTAGGTGTATTTTATTATCATCCACTCTTTTTTTATTCTTTTCTTAAGGGTGCTTCACTCATATATGCACCCAAATTTGTTTCAGAAAATATGCATAGCGTTTAGGATATTCACATATACAATTTGTTAATTTAGTGGTGTAAGATCTTATTAAATCTTTGTGATAATCAAAAGATCAATTGTTTCGATTCACGAGAGCGACACCAGCTCCTTACTATAAGGTGAGGAAATACTCTACCAACAAGGTGTTAGTCTAGTGGTGTAAGCCCCCACTAGATTCCCAAGATCGATGATTCGATTTCTCGTAGCAACACTTATTGGGAGTAACCACGAACCCCGAAATATATTAGTTTCTTATAAAAAAATGTGAGAAAATACTCTTGATAATACCAAAAAAGAATGAGAAGATATTTTTGATAGCACAAAAAAAAATTTGTTTTTTAGGGGAAGTTATAAGAGAATCAACTTTATGATTATGACCCACTCTACTAGTTCTCCCACCAAGTGTATGTGGTTAGGATTTGTTACCCCTTCCAACTTTTTAGGATTTGAACTAACCAGCACCTTTTTATTCATTTGTTGGTTAGTGAAAAAAAGAAAAGAAAAAAGAAAGTTGTACAACTAATTTGTTATTATTGAGTAAATTGGTTAAAAAATGTGGAAAGGGTTCAAGTTTGGATATTTTTAGAAGTTTTGATTATATAAACAATGTAACATAATTATAATGATTACTTGATGTAATGTTTTGTCTCCCATGTTTTTTTGTGGGTAGTAATTCTTACCCTTATCTAATTCAGCTATAAATTCGTTATAATAAAATTGTGTTTTATCTTAATTTATATTAATAAACAATTTACCAGCTGTTTTTTTATAAAATAATAATCTAAAATGTTTAATGAGTAAATTCAGATTTTATATACCACATTTCTTTTCTGGTTTGAATATATTTAGTTACTTAAAAATTAATCTCTTTATTATGTATGAATATTTACAGCATTTAAGGGTGTGTCTAGGAGGACAAAGATCACATATCCTAAAAGTGTGTCCCACTTCATATCTCAAGCCAATCAAAGTGCCACTTTTTATTTTTAAGTTTTTTATTCACGTGTTAATATGTGATTGGATTGAGACCGAAAATGAGACAGCTTCGAAGACAAGTGATCTGATCCGTGTTTAGGGTTAGAGGTGGATTTGAATAGTTAGATCGTGTTTGAAGTTAGAAGTTTGAGGGTTCACACGTTGGTATTAAATATTAACTGAAATATTGTTGAGAATCTTTTCCTCAAATGGTCAATTTTCATGATGAGTATGGCCACGTTTGGAGAAGTTGGTATGGCTTATAAAAGTGGAAACTTGCATTGTAAATTTATCAAACTAATTGGTTGCTTTATAGTAACTCATCATAAATGTTGCAATTCCCATTTTGAAAAAAAAGAAGAAAAAAACTTCAACTCTTCTTTCCATTTTTTGTGATGTTGATGTCTATATTCAAATTTAAAATATTTGAACTTTTTTAGTATCCTTCACAATAATCATATTCAATTCTAGCATAATCAATTTTTTGGTGAAGAATATAATTAATTATGTCAATTTTTTGTGTGGATATTACCAATGATTTCTTCATTTTATGGTTAAGAAACTAATTCATTTTGGTTGCTAGCGGTCTCTCCTAACAAATGTCGCTTTCAGGAATCGAACTATTGATTTTTTAGTCATCCTAAGATTTAATTGGACATTATCAACATCGTGTTGACTTTATTAAATCCTAAATAAATCATGTATGAGGTTGATGGCAATAATATATTTTTATTTTGCTATATTTAAATGTAGGATGATATTAAAAAATTAGGATGAATCTATTTAATTACATCAACTCACATTATTAACAACTTTTTATAAAATATAAATTATCTTTTAATGGAGCAAGTTAAAAACAGATAAAGGAGTGCAAAAGCAGAGGCAATAGTATTCTCCTTCCATATTGAATGAAAATAAAGTACAATACTCATAAGACTAGTATAATATCTATATATATTTAGTGTAAAAATTTATACATAATTTTTTATCGTAATAGTATGATAATCAATACAACATCTCCCCAACAATTTTTACTTGTCTGTGAATGTATTTCCTTCCAAACAATCATTGGCTGAATACCATTATGCCATTCTTAAAACGTGAAAGATACAAAATCTTTTCTCCCAAAGTTATCCTTGTATTATGTTCCCTAATCCCTATGTTCATAAGGCTGAAGACCCTACTCCAACCATAAACGAACACATACATTATCAAATGTTCGATTCATGTTAACTATATATGTTGGGAAAGACAATCACATATCCTAAAAGAAATTAATTCTTTTACCAAAAGCTGAAGAGATACTATTGGTACTACCAAAAAAACTAACAAATATATGACGCTGAAAGAGCTAATGCTTTAAGGCACCTTCAAACTCAATCAAGTCATACCCGTTAGTACATCTACTTTGAATGCTCTTATTAAGGCTTAGGTAAGGCTGGTGATTTGGATTTTGCGCCAGCCTTTCATAGGAGGATGCTTGTTAATGGTTGTCTTCCGGATGTTGCTACTTTCATATCCATAATTGATAACTATTTTCGTTTTGGACCGGTGAGACATCGATTATGGATGTGAAAGTAGCAACAATTATTTGTTTGAGTTTATAGAGAAAATTTTGCATGAAGACAATATAACACATCACATTTAGAGATAAGTGCATTTATGTTTGTTGGTGTTATCATTTATGATTAAATTTTAATCAAAATTAAACTTTTAATGTCTTGACAAGATTTAAGTGATTGTCTCCACATACATACATTTCTATGCATAGTTATAAAACCGTACCGTACCGGCCGGTTCAACCGGAAAACCGGTGAACCGGCCCCCTAACCGGTATGGTACAGGTGTTGAATCGGCCAAGTATCAAAATCGGTCAAAACCGGTGAACCGACCGGTATTTTACTAAACTGGTTGGTTTATACAAATATATATATTTTTTAAAAAAACTTAAAAACTTAAAAATTCATTACAAGTTGACCCATCTTTCCAACATTTTGGTTCCTAACATTCGTGTGTAATCTCAGTGACATTTGTGTAATCTCAGAGTACTGTGTGAAGATAGGATTTGGTAGAAAAATATAATATTCATATAAGATAACTTTGACTCCTTGATGTTAAATGTTAAAACTCTAAATTTATTTGTTTTATAGAGTGAGTTATAAAGTTATGTCATTTATATATATTTTGTGGTTGGCAAGTGATACTTTTGGATTGATATATGTTTTTTAATTTAGATTTTGAATTTGTTAAAGACTTAAAGTTGTTTATTTATGAGAATTTTGAGTAGATTATAAATATGGATTATAAGTATGAGTATTTACCTATTTGGAATTTTTTTGTTATAGGTTTATATATATATAAATATAAGTAGGTATGTCTGGTTTAATCAGCATGCGGTTTAATTAGTGAACCACTGGTTGAACCACTATACCAGTACCTTGACCGGTTTGATAACCGGTACGGTTTTAACAACACTGTCTCTATGCAAGTCTTTCTCGAGTTTATATACTTTCTCTGTTCTTGTCGATTGTTTGTGCCAACACATTAAAAGTTTAATTTTGATCAAAATTTAATCATAAATGATAGCACCAATAAACATAAATGCACTTATCTCTAAATGTGACATGTAATATGTGTCTTCATGCAAGTTTTTATTGTTTCGAGAAAAAACTTGTATAGAGACACATGTAACACGTCATATTTGGAGACAGTGCATTTTATGGTTTCTGATGCTATCATTTAAGATTAAATTTAATTAGAATTAAAATATTAATGTGTTGTCAGGATCTTATTGATTATCTCTATATGGTTTCGTCTCCACACAAGTCTTTCTCTTAGGTTGGTTTCCTGATAATAATGCAATTGCAACCTCAAGCTCCCAAATCAAAACAACAGCATCACCTACTTTGTCCTGTTTCATCAGAATGTTAAACAAATCATTATAAACAACAGACTTCACTCCAACATTATCAGGCAACTCCCCATCACACCTCATCCAATCATACACCAATTTCGCGGAACCATGAAAATCTAATTGACAACTCAACCATAAAAGCATATTATAAGTCCAATATGAATGACTCAAATTCGACTTCGGAATTCAACAAACTTAAACCCCAAATTAGGATTGTGGAACCTAGTAATAACATATGAAGCAATCGAAGGAGTTAAATGCTTACTAAAATAACTTGTAAACCTATCAAATGAGTTATTCCTAACAAAAACAGTGCAAATTAACTTAACAAACCAAGCTTCGACCCTTCTAATTGGACCAACTTCTTCCGATTGGACCAACTTCTTCCGATGAGGTGCGATAAACGTCGTCACATGACCAATTGTTTTGAAATAGAACCTTAACAACCTCGGAAAGCAAAAAGAGGATAAACAAACTATTGAGCAAATATTGAATCTATCAATGAAGGGAAAACACACATCTAATTACATTATAGCAAATACATAACACCAAACTCAGAATCTACCAAAACAACATTAAATAAATGTTTCACATAATCGCACATAAAAGATGCAGGGACTATATTTCAAATTAGTTCAAATCACCTTAGGTCCCCCAATGTAGAATCTATATCATGATATGCATCAAGTTCTCCACCTACAACAACTCATAAAACAAGTATGAGTGTGAGTTTACTTAGTCAGATGACAAAACCTAGAGCAAATGAACACTAATCTATCATGGGGAACAATGACTGGTTACAGAATCAACTTGCATTCAATGTTTTCTTAAAATCCAAATGTAATATATACAACACATAGCTTCACACAGTGATATGATATCTTGTCCAATTTTGAGTTACCACATATAAAGTTTACAATTGTTGAACTTAAGCTAATTGGAATGGCCTACCAAAATGGAAAAAAGCATCATTCATCTTTTCCTTAAGCAATCCATTTGCCAATAGCACAACGCATTGATCACCTAAAATGCCCTTACAGAGAGTCCACGGATTTACGAACTTTCAGAGTCAGACTGATAACTATTTTAATGGAATCCATAACTCCCATCCTGTTGCAAACCCATATCGTAAATTTCAGAATCTGCATCTCTAGATCTTCGTGAAGCATAGCCTGAAGCCCCCCTACTATAATTCTTTCCTCGGACAGAATTACTCCCTCTCTGTTTCCTGCCAGAACCAACTCTTTCTGTATTCAACCGATTAGACCCAGCAATATCCTCCGACATAAACCTCTTCTCGTTCTCATCCCTCCTCATTCTACCATCATCACTCACCTCATTCCTCGTATGTTTCAAAGGAGGAGGAGATCTCCTTTCATCAGACCCACCAAGCCTATTATCATCCTTTGACATAAACCTCCTTCTATTCTCATTCGACGCCGTTCTATCATTAACATTCACTCCATTCCTCCCATAATTCATAGGAGAAGAAAACTCTCCATCAGGCCCATCAATATCCTTTGATAAAAACCTCCTTCCGTCCCCATTATTCCTCATTCTACCGTTTCCGTTTCTCCCATAATTCATAGGAGAAGAAAACTCTCCATCAAAGTCATTGATACCCTTTGCCATAAACCTCCTCCCGTTCTCATTCTTCCTCGTTCTACCGTTAACGTTCACCCCATTCCTCTGATAGTTCAAAGGAGAAGAAAACTCTCCATTAAAGTCATCAACACCTTCTGACATGAACCTTCTCTCATTCCCATTCTTCCTCGATCTTCCATCGCCACTCATCCCATTCCTCTCATAATTAAAAGGAGAAGATCTCTCTCCACCATCAGACCCGCTAGGCCCCTTAACACCCTTCGACAGAAACCGCCTTCCATTACCATTCTTGCTTCTCCTGCCATCAACATTCACTTCATTCCTCCCGTACCCACTCTTGCTCCTTCTGCCATCACCGCTCACTTCATTCCTCCCATAACTCAAAGGTGACGAAAATTCTCCATCGTCGGACCCATCATCAACACCTTTTGTAAAAAAGTTCCTTTCATTGATAATCCTACTGAATTCCCCACCAAGACTCCCCCCATTCTCCCCATCATCATCATCGTCATCATCGTCCAACTCAACTTTTCTGTAAGGCCTGATACTATGAACAACCCCTTTAGGAAAAAACCTAGCAGATGGCAACTCATCAGGAGTTTGAAATAATTGAGGCCCATCTTTATCACTCCACATATCAAACCCACCTGGCTTTTGAAACCTGTCAGCAAGAACCTTCACCTGCTCACACATTAAACGATAGAATTATGTAACTATGCATAAAACCAATTAAAAAAAGTGGCCTAATGAACGAGGCTCACACACAATGATGTATAGGGAGGGTAGTTGTATGCAGCATTATTGCTTACAAGATTTAAACCCGTGACCGCATGGTCACTCACTAAGCAACAACCTTAACTTTGAGCCAGACTCACCCTCTAAACCAATTAAATGAATTTAAATTGGGTTAAGTAAGAAAATAGCTAATATTATAGTATACCTGTTCATCAGCACCAATAGAGAACAAGTTAGGAGATTTTTCAACCACCTCCCAAGGCCTCTCAAGTTCAGAAACAGCAGCTTTGAGTTCCGCCCTTTTACGCATTTCATAAATCTGTCTCTCACGAGAAAGCCGAGCTTTGAGGAGCTGCTTCGCTTTTTTTGCCTGCATCCGTTTCCACTGCCACTTCGATACACCACCCGGAAACGTTCTTGGACCACCACCCATTCGAATTATGGTGGGTTTGGCTACGAGGGTTGTTTGAGAAATCTTGTTGTTGTTGCAGAAGAAGTGGCATTGTGATAAGGTTTTTGAGAAGGAGAGTTGTTGTTGTTGAAGGTTTGGGATTAATAGATTCATTTGCCCTTTTCTTTTCTGTTCCACAAACCCACAAAAACACATTATATAATAATCATAACTAGATATTAAAAAATGTTTTAATGGGATGTTATTTAAATCAATGCATACACCAATGTTATTAAAACCGGACCGATCATCAAACTGGTCAATATACTAATACAATGGTATAGTGGTTCAACCGGTGGTTCAGTAATTAAACCGCATGCCGATTAAACTGGACAGACATGCTTATATATATATATATGTGTAAAAGTATAACAATAATTTTCAAATATGTAGATACTCAAATTTATAATCCATGTTCATAGTCCTACTAAGAGTTCTCATAGACAAACAAATTTAACAAATCCAAAGTCTAAATTACAAACACAAATATCAATCCACAAGTATCTGTCTCACTTATCTAACTAAAAACATAAACACGTGACACAAGTTCACAAAACATATTATAAATTTGGAAATTTAACAAGAGATATTACAAAACTATACCTAGTTAAAGAATGGTAACTAGTACTTGATGGTAATAGCTTGGTTAAAGAATGGAATTTTTTTACCAAGTTCTCCAATTTCATATACTTAAATACACCACTTTCTTTAGAAATTAACTTTCCCCCCTCTTAGCATTCTCCATTTTTTTACTATTCTGTTAGCATTCTCCAAAATCATGAACATTGGTCGAGTGAATGGTATAAAGCATAACAAAAAATAACTCTGGATGAATAACAAATGAACAAATATATTGCAGATTATAAGGTGCCTGAGAAAAAATGAAGAAATATATTGCAGAGTATAATCCAGTGCTTGAGAACAAATATATTTACAAATTTTTAACTCGTTTCGTTGATTTTCTTTAGCAATGAACAAATGTTAAGTTGCAGATTATAAGCTGCCTGAGAACAACGTATTGCAGGCGAATGAAGCAATCCAACATACATGGACATAAATACTAGACGAACAAAGATCACATGTCTCCGTGTCTCTGGCCAATCAAATTCGGACGAGTACTATAAAAATGTTAGTTTATATTTTTATGATTTATCTTTTTAATTGAGTGTCACTTACATTCCAATTTCAAATTACTGTGAATGAACAAGACATATTTTGAGGCTTGTGAGTGAAGGTGAAAAATTAGTAAAGTAACTTCAACTAGAACATAACTAGAAAGAAATAATATTGTTACCTGAATGAGTAAACTAGGTTTTTCGCCCTAATTGAGTAAGAGTTTAATTTGTAATGTTGTTACCTAAGGTGAAGAAGATGCCACTGGAACCGGAAGATGCGCCGGTCGAAGAAGTGGAAACTAGACTCGACGGAGGCACGACGGAGGACGGATGCTCTACTCGCCGGAGAAACCGTGAGGAGGAAAGGGGATGGTGGACTCGACGGAGAAGGAAGAAGAAGAAGAAGAAAAAAGGGGATTTGTGTGGATTTGTTGGTCGAGAATAAAAAAGTAGAGAAAAATATGTGTTGGAGAGACAATATATACCTCTAATTTTCATTTGGAGTATTATTTTTTTTTGAGAAGTGAACAATAATTAAGTATTAATAGTGAATGATACAATAATAATGAATAAAATTCATATATTGTCAGTGTAGTTATCTACCAACACAAAAGATAAGGTGCATAATTATGAGTTATGATTGTCCTGTGGGCAGATAAGCCATTTTGTTTATAAGCCTAAGTATGATTCTCACATTTCTACCAAAATTTAAATACTTTTCTATTTACTTGCATTATTACATGAATATAATTTACACTTTATGAATTTTGCATAAAAATGATATAATTTCTAGGCATCAAGAGACTTTATTTGAATAGGAAATTTGCTTATCTACTTCAACTACCCCTCCCTACTACTTTGCTTCAACATTATTATGCATGAATAGTATAAATTATATTTTATTTTTAAATAATAAACATTCCATTAATATATGGTTGAGGACGAATAATCCTAGAATATATACACCATTGACCATACATTAATGAATAAGACTCATATATTTATAAAATCAATAATATAAATGTTTCTGGAAAAGGGAAACATAACCACATAAATAAATCCCATAGGACATTATTTATAAGAATAGAACATTTTCTATCCCACAACTCAGATATAAACTATATTTTTCTATATTTAAAAGCAAAATGGGAGGCAAACAGAAGAAGCAGCCATACCTGAAAAAACAATAAGGAAACAATAAATCAGTATTACATAAGATGCTTGAGCGTGTGACCTTGTCCACACAGATTGATCAAACATAGATCCAAAGGGTATACCCTAAAGAGAATTCATGCCTTACCAATTGGAAGGGACATTCACAGCTTAAATAACATTTTCAAACTTTACAGTAAAATGCATCATATGAAAACACAAAATATATAGGATCCTTTATTGATCATCGTAGCAGTTTTACCTCTGCATTTCCAGAATGAAGTCAAGGGTGAGTTCAATCAGCCTGCAAATACCACAAATGAACATCAATTCCTGGGACATTTATATTGTATAGAGAATGAATTGGAAATGCATATGCATAATGTTGATCTTTGATTAAACGAGATTAATATTATTCCTATTTATCAGCACTAAGCAATGATTTCTTATGACAATATGAATTTCATTTTGTATTTAGTGATATCTAAGAAGGATGTTCCTTATTTGGAAATTTATACAATAGTTATATGTTTATTATGTTTTACGGATTTTATGTACATATTTTATATGTGTATCCCAAACATATCGCATCCTACATTTTGAAGAAAATTTATATCGACATATCAATATTGGTGCTTCATAGGTTGAACCCCTATCAGGCTAGGGCTACTCTAGCTGAATTATAGTATAGAGCATTCTGAAACATCTTATGATACACTCTTAATTGACAAAGACTTTGATTTCCTAATTTTCTCTTTGATACAAAATGGAACTTGTACATATGAAGTTTTGACATAAACGGAACATATTGATTTACCTTTTCATTTTTTGGAGCAAAAATTGCTTTGACTGTCTCAAATATGTCTTGAACAGGCCTTGCAGCATCAATCTAAGAAAAATTTATGTCATGAGCATACTAGAAGAGGCAACTATGAATACCAAAAATATAGTAAATGCATAAGAAATATCAATCACCTTGCGAACTTTTGCCTTTCCATCATAATAATTAATAACTGGGAGACTAGACTCCAAGAAGACGTTAAACCGCTTCCTTATTGTTTCAATATTGTCATCTTCTCTGCCCTTTATTATCAATAAAATTATTAAGATGCTAAAAAACTATGAAATAAAAAAATCTTACAAGGAAAAAAACTCAACCTGGTTCCTACTAAGAAGTCGCCTCTCCATCTCTTCCTCAGGGCAATCAAAAAAGAGGACAAATGCTGGCTCTATTCCTGTCTACAAAGCCAGAATGCATTTTGGAAATTAAAAGCTAGTACAATTATCTATACAGGAAACAATTATAAATGAAAAAGTTCTATCTCATGAAAATAGCAATTACCACATTCTCAAATGCTGCACGGTTTTCCTCGTTGCGGGGAAAACCATCAATAAGAAATTTGTCATTGCCACTTTCCTGCATTGCTCGCTGCAGAAGCTTGATTGTTACCTCTGAGGGAACAATTTTTCCTTCTTTAATCATATTCTGAATCATTGTTCTGTCATACATGACAACATAAACATATATAAATGCCTAAAGATAATTCAAACCCAATATAAGATGGTAACAGAACAAACATATGTGTAACAGAATTAGTGGTTGTAACACCACTCCAAAAGCTAGCTCTACTAACTGATTGGGGGCAACAAATTAGGCAGTTCTTACATAATGAACTTTTTCTTTACTTTAATTACATTTTTTTTGTAAAAAAAGGATTTCTTGTGCTCCTTATACATAACTCTCTTACTTTTAGTGTCATCTCTTACAAAATTATAAAATTGTGAAACAAGCACTAATATATTTAGATGAAGCATAAAATATGTACCCATTTTCAGAACCAGATTTGATTTCTGCTCGCAGAAGATCACCAGCGCTGAGGTGAGTGTACCCAAAATGTTCCACAATGTTTGCACATTGGGTACCCTTTCCGCTGCCTGGGCCACCTGTATCATTATCCGATAAATAATCAACTTTAAATGTCAGAAAATATCTACCATAAATTCCAATGAGCAATAGAGGCATAAAAACAAAAAAAACTTCCTCTTCAAATGAAAAGGAACAGTGAAAGAAAGTAATGTGTTATATGGTAAGCAAATAAAGCAAAGTCTTTAAACTAGTGATAACTGGTAATTTATAAAAACTAATGCAAGTTTCATCCATGTTAATTGCATGACGATCGGTGTCGAAATACAAGGTTGTGGTTTATAATTTATCAAAGCAAAGCTCACATATTTTTAAACATGAGAGTATAATGCTCAAAATTATAGTATCTACAACGTAAAATTAGTCATGTACTTCCAAATTCATCAGTCAGATTTCTTGTCTACAAGGTAAACAGTATTCTGCAGCAAACCTCAAAAACGAATAGCTGAAAGTTCATGTTTTGGTTATAAAAGGTTTGTCATGAACTGAAGAACGGCAGAATAACCAAAAACACAACAAAAATTGATAGTCCTGGTGCCAAATTACTGAAGTAACAAGTGAATATCTAAAAGAAGAGGCACAAGCTGTCATTGTTTAACACTCAACCGTAAAATTAAAATAACGTATTGAAAAAACCATGAAAGTCTCCTATTATAGCATATTAAGTTGATCAGATTACATAGCTTTACTAAAGCATAAATATATTCAGTATTCCATTAGGATCATCAGATTAACTAGTAAAAAAACTACCCTCTTAGTATATATAACAAACTATTATTAATTTGTACAATATAGCAAAGATATAACATGGAATTTACAGTGAGCTACAGTCATATTGAACAATGTAAAATGAATGCAAATGCATCAGGATTTTGTCAAAAGCTAATTAGGAGGGTAGATGACTACAGAGATCCTCCACTTGAATACAGTCAATCAGGGCTCACCTAACACAAAAACGACAGTAGGATTTTTCTCTGTGATGCTTCCATTTACACCCTACAGTCAAATGAAGGACAAAGATAAAACAAAGAAAGATTGATTGAAATTGATACTGCATCAGAAGTTATATGATATCAACAACACAAGAGAAAAAGCTAAACATAATTATTTTTTGTGAAAATAACTGTATTTTACTGGACATTGCACCAATATATTCAATGAAATATTTCCCAATCAAGGAAAAATATATTTTCGAAGTTCAAACCTTCGAATTATGTATATAGCAGAATGAGAACCACAAAAAAAAAGCATTCACTTTAATCAGAATTTCGAAGAAAAAGTCTTATCAGAATATAAAAATGCTAGAAACAGGTCCATGTATAAAATAACTGTGAATTACCTTGTTTGCAGCCTCAACAACAGTTCCCATGAGCAGCTACTAAACTGTGTTTATCTGGGGTGACAAGAAAAAATAATGATGAGTCAATTAATAGTGCAGAAAAAGTATGTAAAACATGATACACAGTTATTCCAGAAAATTTCACTTAACACCATGGCACACATTTGATAAGGGGAACCCATTTGAAAACGCGGAAAATCACAGAAACTCATACTTGATCCAAAATATTACAGGTATGCAGCAAACTACTATTTAAATCTTCAGATGCTTATGCAACTCACCCAAAATTCAGCTGATTCATGACAGTCATTCACTTTTCGACAGATCAAAACACCCAAACAGAAAATTGCCTCTTTCAAAATTTTCAAGTAAAGCTGTCACTCAATTTCTATTCAGGGAAACTCCGCTAACCAAAACAGATCTAAAGAAAAGGATGCCAAAATAATGCCAAAGATACTAAAAGTGGTAAAAAAATTGCATGAAATGCACAACACATTAACTATAAACAAGTAGAAACATTATATCAGCTGCAAACATCAAAAAACTATGATGATCACAAAACTGAAAGTAAGATCACAATTCACAAATCACCTAATCAATTACAATTTGATACAATTGTTTTGAATGGAATGTACACAAAATTAACTAACAATAAGAATAAACAACATTTCAGTTGCGAAATCACAATTATCACAAAAAATGAGAGTAAGATCACAAATCACGCTCATGAATTACACATTTACAAAAATCCAGCTAAATATTCCAACACAGCAACAACAACAACAACAACAACAACAAATTGATCGATTCTTAACATAATACAACATTGAATGAATCCACAAACAGATAGAGATCGAAGATCAACGTACAGTGTCATGCAAATTCGTAGAATATGGAATGGGAATTAGGTCATACCTTTATTGACGAAGAAGAGAGATCTGAGAAAAAGTGAAAATGATGAGAAAATGAGGGAAGAAGTTAAATGCGCGTTGGTTTATATAGTGGATAGAAGGGTAAAATGGAGAATTTAAGTTTAAGAAAGGTGTTGTTAGTTTCGTGATTGTAAGTAACGGCTATCAAGCACGCTTTACTACTTTTCTTACACCGACAACCAGCTCTTTAGGGAGCAATATCTTTTATATGCATTTAATATTTTTTTTTGTTTCTCACTGGTATCCTAGACAATCCTTTCTGAGTCGGGAACATCCACAGCTATGTAGGGCTAACTCTCTCAGCGATCATTTTTTTCATCCACAAGATTCGAGCCTAAGACATTGCTTAAGAGAATTAAATATGTACCACTTGAATCATTGTTAGTTGGTATATACATTCAATATTTGATATATCAATATTATTTTTTACTTAAAAATCAACAATAATTAAAAATGGATGACACAATAATAATATAAAATTTCTTACATTATTTATACATATATATTTTTAACATATTAAAATTAATAAATATAAATTTAATATATATTAACTTTGTAACTAATAAGAATGAAGTAGTGATGGATAATATACTCTAGCTCTTTAGTGAGTATAAATTAATTATTAATTAATATATAAAATTATATATAAATAAATATTTGAGAATGAATCGATTTACTATAAGAGTAAGTGAAAAAATTATTCAACATTTAACCATTCATTTTATGAAAATCCGATGGTTAAGATTAACTCATTAATTCAAACTATTTTCCTAAATAAGATATGAAGTAGTCTTTTTCTATTTGCTCTTGGAATAAATGATCCTCTCTCCCTATATATTTTGCATAAATCATTTGTTTATCTTGTATATGGTGAAAAGTTATAAAATTAATTATAAAAGTGACTCTGAAAATAGGGTTTTCTTAGAATTGATGGTTAGAATAAAGAGTAAATTTAAAAACTTACTCTTAAAATAAGTGGATCTTTCCTATAAATTATATATATAAAATGACATATATTATGTGACAAAAGGTAATCGAAGAAACACTCAAAAGCAATTGAAGAAATAAACACTTTTAGAAAGCTGAAACTATATAATTACTTAGGTCCTTACAATAAAATGCATTTAACTACTATGAGATAAAAAATATCATTACTCTAAAATTATGATTTGTCTTAATCAATTTTGAATATTGATTGAACTAATATTTGAATTGTTGACTATATATCAAGAATGTGTATAATTATTGATGAATTTCTTATCCTAATTAATATATCACTTTATATGTCATAGTTTTTTATTGGTGGGAAAAATAATGACACTAAATTTTTAATTTAAATATATTTTTTAATCAATCACAAACAAGAATACAATATTATGAGACAATAAATATATTCGGAAATGTACAGTTATAGTCATCTTTACCGTAATATTTAATAAATTAAAAGTTTCCTTTTCATCCATATATATAAAAATATTGAAATGGAATTTCAAGGAATGATCTAGAGGTTTTATATGTCGGTGGTTGTTGTTTGGTTGATAGTAGCATTCGAACCTCGGGGTTATTAAGGTAATATCAAACCAATTACTACTTAGACCCACAATTTCAGTATCTTTTAGAGATTTAATAACTTATCTCGTCCAGAAAAAAACATTATTGGTTTAAGTGGTACATGCTTAATTCCTCTTAAGCAAAGTTTTAAGTTCGAATATTATAGATAAAAAAAATATCCACTAGGAGAATTAGTTTCACGTACTTATGGATGTTCTTGGCTATTAACTCAAGTGGGAGGAGTTTAGCTTCTTAAGAGGAAAAGGGAGAAGACCCTTTGCTTAAAGAATTAGAAACATAAGTGTGGTATTGTTAAGTAATAATTCTTTATGAGAAGTTATCATGTGGAGGTATAGTGTGGAAATTGTTAAAACACTTTTGATTACTTTACTTCAAATCAATGTTATAAAATGCATTTTGTTTAGTGCAATGTTGTTTCTAAATTTTACTTGGATCCTATATGAATTAATGTGAAACCAAATTACTCATTAAGTATTAAGTAGATTACATCTTCCGATATAACTATCTTGATAGATTTTACTAAGTCTATCTTATCCCTATTTGGGGTTAAAAACTTACAAATTTATTTGTATTAGTGTTAAAGGCTTTTGATTACTTTACTACATATCAATGTTACAAAATCTAACCGTGTACCCCAAAAAAAAAGTTATAAGATCGAGTTGTGTTAATTGTAGTGGTTAGAAATCCTATGAAAAGAAACATGCATTAAGCAGCTTCCATTGCAATCAAACCATCCTCGTCTTTGTCGGGCTAAGCCTCTTAACGACGACTAAAGGCTGGACATCTGAGAAGTACATTGATCAGACACACGCTTAGGGCTAGTGCTGGGACCATACCTATGCCACCCACCTGTCATACTGTCAACATAGGACTGCCACGTTGCTTGCAACACAAATATATGTCATACACCACATGCTACCTATAACTCTCACCTAACTTCATGTTGTACGACAAGGACAAACCTAAAATACGAATATTGAACCTACTACAGGCTATAAGTAAACTATCTATAAAGTACGACGTCCCCAGAGCCATCCATCACAGTAAAAGCAACCCCTTATTTTCGTCTGGCAGGCTGACAAGCCCACATGGTCGGCCATGTCAACATCATTTGCCAAGGAATATTCCATGCATCCTTCCATTATAAACAACGGGTTGACCCTAAATATCTATATTCTTTATCTTGCACTCTCATTATTGCATTTTATTCTCCCTAAACTCTTAACTCATTATACACTAACTTGAGCGACAAAGCAACACCTTTTTAGGTACCTCCACCGACAAGTTCAAGCTCAGCTCATACGACTTTAGGAAGGTCTCTTGCTTAGCTCACCCACCAATACCACACTAAAGAACACGTAATAATATATTTAATAAAATAAAATATATGTTTACATATTTCTATCCCAACTACTTTTTTCGGTTTCTTAATCATCTGATTAACAAGATATATAATTAGTATATAACAAATAAAAATGTGGGCACAATAGGTAAATAAGGAATCTAATAATATTTAATAGTCCTATAAGATTTTCTTCATATACATTCAATCTATCCTGTATCATTAACTTTTAAATTAAACCTAAGATATTAATATTCATGTGATATTAATGTAAATATTTATATATAATTAATACATTATTCATCATTCATTTATATTATTTTATTTTAAAAGAATAAGATGAATAATAGACTAATAGTTTATAAAACTCTTATTCTTTTAATATATATATCTATATCTCTCCAAGTAAAATACAATAAATGAACATATATAAGGATGATAAATTCACTATTTAAAAAACGTTATATTAGGAAGGTTTAAATATTAAAGAAATGAATGAATAAAATAAGAAAAGGAAATATAATTAATTAATTAAATAGTAACAAATTTGTGATAACTCAGATTTAGATCAAACTGGTAACAAACACAGTTCTTCATATTCCTCCAATTCAACCCTATTCCACAATGTTACAGAGAAGATTTTCGCTTTTTGGAATTGGAGATTCTTCTTCTTCTTCTTCTTCATCCAATTTGGTATGTAACAATAACAAAAACAATTCATTATCATCAAAGGGTGTTGCAGAAAAAGTGGTTCCAACACTGAAACTTGAAACTGATAGAGAAGTTTATAGACCTTGTGATCCACTTGTTGTGACCATTCAAATCTCAATTCCTTCAAATGGGTATTCATTTTTGGTAGAAAGACTCAGTTTTAAGATCAAAGGGATTGAGAAATTGGATACTCATTGGTTTGCTACACAGAAAACTGTACCTGGTTCTAAGCAGAAGAGAGGTTCGTTGGTTTCTTATAGCAGTGCTTGATACTTGCACTTTGGCTTTTTGTTAAAATAATCACTTTTCAATTTTACAGTTTTTGGGTGGGCTTTTATTTACTTAAAAAGTTGAAACTAAAAAAGCTACATTTCAGCTCTTGCTAGAGGTTATATTTCAGATATGAATGGAATCCCTGACATTGTTGTTCTAGAACCAAACTATTTAACAATTATGCTAGGACTTGTTGGTGCTAGAAGTTAGAGATTCTAGATTCTAAAAAAATCACTTTTTTTAGAGTAGCTTAGAGTCACTTCTTTTAAAATCTAACAAACATGCCCTTAATGTGGTTTACTCATTTAGGTTGTTTTTTTAATTTTAATTTTAGTGTAAATATTTATTGTTGTTATTGTGAAAAGTTCTGAGAAAAGAAATCTGTAAAAAAGTTTTATTATGTTTGCTATCAGCTATGAACCTCGAATGTGGTTAAATTAGTCATTTTTAGGTTCAGGGACTAGTTTGGCTGGTATTTGCGTTTTTTGGAGACCACGTTTGCACTTTTGATTTTAACTTAGGGGATGATATTTTTATTAGAGACTAAAATGAACATTTTCTCTTTTATTTCTAACATAAGATGAAAAATATATATTTTCATGTGCTACTATTGTTATCATTTTAATATTAATGTTTTCGTCGTCCGATAAAAAAATAACTATATTTGCATCTTTATTTCAGGTGAACATGTATTTTTAGAGTTCTCGACGCCAATCCTGATTGCAAACCAGATCGTTAATGCTGGCACCAGCAAATCATGTAAGCCAAATAATTTCTTGTTATTCATTCATATTAAGAGCAGCAGTCCAGACAGAAGCTTTTACCGAGTTTGTATAGTTAAGTAGAATGAAGACGTATTTGTAGGAGTTACAAGAGAAAACTCCTGAAGGATCAAGGGTCCATTTTCTATAGTCAGGAGCATAAGATGGATGAATTGTGTCAATTAAGACTAAAAGACTCTATCATGCAAATTCCTGAAAAGTGAAGGTTCGAAAGAGGAACGGTCCTGAGAGTAAAACTGGTAGACTGGGGCGTTATGCAAAGATAGGTGAAAAAGCCTAGGAAAAGACTCAAAAGGAGTGGTAGAACCCACCCAAACAAATTTCCAAAGATTAATACGAGAACCGTCGACCAAGTTAAGGACAGGTGCGAGATAAAAGAGGGTAAACCATGAGAAATAAATTTTCAAGGACAGCAAGACAAAAATTAAAACTAGATTGAAATTTTTTGTACACTCCAATTGTGAAATTTGTTTGATTGTATCCCTTGTAAGTTGCCAGTATACTTGCTTGGTGATCAAGCATGATATTGCGTACGAGCATGTCATGCTTTAGTTGTTAATCTTATTTATTTTATCAAGGAGGTTGATCATGTTGAATGTTAATTGCAGATGTGGTGCGAACTGTACTGCCTAACATCATTCCGCCATCTTACAAGGGTTCAAATATTCGCTATTTGTATTACGTTAAAAGTGCATTAACTGGAGGGTGGCTACTTATGGAAAATGGGCAATCTCGTCTAGAGTCCATAAAGCATGTAAATGATTTGGTTGGTTTTGCATTAATTTGCTCTGATTTATGCTGAAATGTAGAATCAATTTATTTGCATGCTATGAGTCTTGGCTCTAATGATGGTTTATTTTTTTTTTAAAACTTGCTTAAAAACATGTTTATTGTTTATTCGTGTTTTCTTGGGAGGAAGAGTTCTGAGAAGGAAAAGGAAAGAAAAGGCTTTAGGAGAAGCCTAAGTCTCAACACGTTAAACCTGATGATGAGTTTTCCACCAATAGCGGATAATGATAATGATGCAAGCAGATATAGAACCAAAATCTTGATCTAAACTTCAAATGTGCTTGACTTATTGAAAATGGCATATTTTAGAGTGTTTAGCCCGAGCGTAGTAGTATTACTAAACTGTAAATGTATATACACTACTTTCAGTTTGCTGCTGCTATTTGCTTCAATTCTTTAAGTTTGGAATGGGATAGTTCTTACAAGTAAAATGCTATCGCTTTTGCAGTTGTCTATTTGGGTTCATTCATATATAGTGTCCTTGCTTTATTTATCGGGTTTCTTTAGTTTATTTTGCTAAGTGGCAACAACAACAGAAGTCTTTTCCCAGTAGTTGAAGGTGCCTACATGGACCAAATATTTCCATTGTGTTTTGTTGTAAACTAGTTCTTTATGAGTGTAATTTCTATGCATTGTCTATGACTATGTGTAAAGATTTATACACAGTTAGTACATCATCCACCATTCATTTGTATTTTTTTTTGAAGAGTCGGTGATGATTGAAAATGAACGGCAGATGATACAGTGACAATGTAAAAAAATTCTTACACTATCAGTGTATACATCTTTTTCTCATTCTTTAGACAGGCCATACAGATCTAGAAGTCCTTTTTAATTGTTTCACTTAGAGTTTTTATTGGTCTCCGTCTACATTTATGGTTGGTCAAAACAAATTTGCAGTGTAGTCAGGTTACAAATAGGAGAAGTAAAATATTCTAGGCTTTCACATGTGCTTAGACATCAGGATTAAGATTTTATTGCATCATATGGTAAACAGACATACACCTAACTGAAAATATTGTAAAAACTGCTTTCTTTTCGAACACCTTGTGCTGCAGTTCCAATCCTCCCGAAACATCTTGGTATCCAAAAACGCAATTCAAAATAAATTCCAAGAAACATAGCAAGGTATTGAATGCTATAAAGTGCACATTTTCTGGGATGAGTTATAAAAAGGCTATATAACTGGCAGAAATCCCATCCTATGAAGTTTTAATAAATGAATTATTCCTTTTTTATGACATTAAATTTGAAGTTTAATGAATCTTAATTTTGGACTTACAAATCATGTTCTGAATTTATTCATAGGCTGGTGGGTTTTGCCTACGTATTTTTCAATAACTGTTGCTAGAATCCTTTATCAACATGATGGAGTATTTTACTTTGCAATGGGCATGAAGATGTTATATGCCACGAAAAGTCGTGTAGAAAACTATTTTTGTGGACATTTATTTGAACTTTTTATTAAGTTTTGATGTGCCTTTTTTTTAAAGATTTTGAAGCTTGTTTACTAAATATTTTGCAGGAAGTTCGTATTCCATTACAAATATGGATAAACCAGAAAAACACCGGCATTCTAATGGATGAAGGTTAGCTTGGTTGTTAACTTTTCTTTCTATTTTATGTTTATCGTATGTTTATTGCTAACCTATTGTAATAGTTTCTGACTTCCCTACGGAGGCATACTTTATTGTTTTTAGTTATGAATAAAACAATTTTGTCAAGTAGTGAATGTAAAGATGTTCTTTTTTATAAAATAAGATGCCTTTTTGTTAGCAAATTCAAAAAATATGCTTTAGTTGATGGAAATGGCTTATTTTCATTTTTGAATGTTAGCTTATGCAAACATAAGCTCCGCCGTGTTCCAGAGATGATGATGTGGTGTTAGCTTATGTTTATTGTTCTTTTGTTCTTCTGCATTTTTTTTCATTTAATGTAGCTTCAGAAAGTTTTAGTTATCTTAATATGCATTAAACATTCTAAGTAATATATCCGAGTATTTATATGTTTTCAGATATTGTTCCCCCTGCTACTGTCCAATTGGATATATTTTGGAAAGAGATGGATGGAGATGCTGATTGGGTATGCTATTGCTGATATTTTTTTATTGGGTAAACTAAACTTATCTGTGGTTTTAGCTTAAATTTATCTGTGACCCTCTGCTTTAAGAATGCCCTTATTGGGTTTTAATTCTAAAACATCGTATGTGCGAAATGTGAAATGACTCGAAAAGTTACACTTTAAGTTGGATAGAGCTGGCACTTTTTCTAAGAACAAAGCATCTATGTTTGTCGAAAACGAATACTGAGAATGCAATACGTGATAGTGACTTTCTAGGGAAATGAATGTGGGCTATAAATTGACAATACTCGGCTACTCACTATGCTAGTTTCTTTATTATGTTAATGCATCTTTATATTTATTTACTTTCTATTATAATATTTGTTTTTAACGGATGGCTAGATGACGATATTGTGTAGTTTTGGGAGATTCTGTTAATTCAAAACCAGGTGGTTTACTTTGATTTTAAGAACACTGGTCATAGGTGTGTGGAGATCTTAGAGGTTATATCTATCTTGAAATTTATTTCTTAATTTTTTAAATTACTGGCTAATGTTTATTTATTCATTTGATTTGTGGCTTGGCATTTGGATTTTGGATGGGCTATTTGCATTTTATTAAGAGTAGCCATGTTCATAACGCTTCGAGAAGCTATTGACTTATTCATTGATTTCGGGAAGGGAAAATGTTTGTATGGCAACTCGTTATTGTAGTTTCTATTCATGTCTATTGGAATTGATCTTCTGCATTTTGGCTTTCCTAATAATAACTAGTAGTACCAAAGCTGATGATTTGGGTAGGGCACATACTTTAATATAGTTATTGATATTATCGCGGTTGCGGCTGCTATTCAAGAAAAAACACACTTTGGTTAGACACTTAGACTATTGAGCTGATACTCCACTATCTACTTGAGCGGCACTATCTTTTGTGTTTGGTATCCTTGTTTTTTGACTCGTACTCGAGGAGGAGAACATTAGAAGGTTATGTGAGTGATGAAGCCCCTCGGGAGTAAGGAATGATTTAATTGAGGACCACATAAGTTAGAAGATCCATAGACTTAACGCTTTAAAATTTTGATTCTAGATATAGTGCCAGGCTCGGTTGTGGTTTCTCGCTTAGTCCATTGATGGAGGTCTTCCCAGATTTTGGCCTCCTATCATTATCAGCCTTAGTTAAACTCCACTTTCCCCCTATGAATCCAGATTTCTTAGGTATTTCTCTGTTTACGTTTTCTTTTGATGTAGTAACTTTTACTTACCGCATGCTATCGTTGGACCCTTGATATAACATAGAACCATTTCATTACAGGTTAGAGCAGATGATATGTATGATGGTGTTGATGAGGGATATGACAGCTCAAGAGACGATATCTCCTCTGTTTCTTCGTATAATCACTTGAAAGGAAACGTACTCAGAGGCTTTGGAAGTTCACCATCGTTGCGATCTTCTTCCACAAGATCATTGAACAGGGATACTTCTGCTTTAGAAGGCCGTCGAACAAGTGTATCTTCAAATATGGCACTTCCTCGACTATCAGCTGCCGAGGTGTTATCTGATTCAGGTCCTGGTGAGCAAGATAACCTATACCTACTGGTCAGTTTATATATGAAACTGCACATTCTTGTGGAAATGATGAATTCTGAAACAGTCTCGAGCTATGTTGGTTTGTTAATGTCTGGTACCCTGATTGATAGATGTCATCTTTTACTATTGCTTTGAATCCAAAGACTTTCTTTGCCGTATAATAATTCATTTAGCAAACAGATGTCTTATCAACCCGGAAGTCATTTGGCATTGTCTCCCCAAGTGAGCAACAGAAGCTCAGAGACCCGTTTTCTCCAGATGGTGCAGGAGGGTCGTCTTCGCCAGAAGCTGGAGCCATTGAATCTTTAGCATGTAACTTGATCAATTTTCTTCACTCCCATAAAGATTTTGCCTGCTTCAGACGGGATATAGATTGTATGTTGTTCTTCAAATTATTTGCAGATTATGCGTAAGCTAATTTTTTTTGAACATTTTCTGCAGCAGAAGGCTTCATTAGAGGAAGGTCTTATAACATCAGACTTGATGATCAAGTTTTGCTTAAATATTCCCCGAGAAATTCCGACTCGACTTATTACTTCAGTGATATGGTAACGTCAATTTTGTAGACTTGGATACAAGCCGAGAACAGGTTATGAGTCTAATCAAAATTGACTTCCTTGTTACAGATAGGAGGGACTCTTACTTTTTTTCACGAAGAAGTAGCTAGGAGATGCCTTGAGGTGACTGCCCATTTTTGTCAACTGTGGAGAGTTAAATTTATAGCTAACAAACTATTTGTTTTGTTTGATGCACTGGAAGGGAAACATATTATTGTTTTTGTTGTTTTTTTAGATCTCAATAACATTGGAAACTTCGGAAACTATAAATCGGCGATTTGTCCACCCTTCTCGGAGGAATTCACCTACAATCACCAAGGTATTTGGGCTGTTCTTTTAGCTCTTACTGTCACTGGCCATGCTTCTTTTGCATTTTTGCTGAATGCTTGTATAAAAAACCGGAGTTTCATTTAATCCATTTAGATTAAGGTCTTTGTTAATGGTTCTCCTGAAGTTTTGTTTGGTCTTCCTCAGCTCCTCTACCTCTTTTAATCTGACTATCTATCATTTTATTCACCTTTTCTCACTAGAGCCTCCCTCTTTTGGTCTACACCTCACATGATCCAACCTCCTTACGTGAGTTTATATCATTTTCTCTCAATAGGTGGTACTCCAACTTTCTCCCAAGTACATCATTCATGGTAATTTAGATCCTTATAGGTGTATTAAATATTAATCTGTCTCAAGATTCTCATTCGCTAAAGTTATTTGTTTTTGCTCTTGTCGGAACTTTACTTCCAATATTCACTACCATAGCTAAATGAAATGCTTCAAATAGTGGTCCAAAGCTATATGCACCATTTGCTATGGGCCTAAATGCCAATTGTCACTATGAGTGTGTTATTTGGTTTGGTTTGTTGGTACGTTTTGATCGGACAAAATGCCAGGATTATTAAATTGTCCATTTAGTGTCTTTGTCTGCATTATGTTGTGTCTTGGGCCGTGTTTTGTCTACCTATGTCCTCTCTTCTCTATCCAAGAAAAGTTCAGGAATATTTGAAGGCCAATATTTTGTTTTTGAAAGAATTATTCATTTAGTTTCTGTCCGTATTATGTTGTGTCCCGTGTCGTGTGTCATTTTTGCCTTTGTATGTCCTACCTTTTTTATGCAATAGTCAAGAGAAAAAGCAATAGGGTCATGATTTAACTATTGATAATTTGTTAATATGTCTATATTATTATAATGTGATATGAGCGCTTCTGATTCTGACAGTTATGTTCTCAATTTGCTTTTAGGTTCTGAGTGACCATCACGAGGTTGTTGCAGATTTGGTGCAGACAAGCTTTCTATTTTCTGTCCCCATGGATGGCCCAATGTCCTTCTCCACTGCACATGTATCTGTGCAATGGGTTCTCCGCTTCGAATTTTTCACCACTCCGAAGCATGTGGATTGGAAAAAGTATTTATTTCACCCTTGACCTCTCATACTGTCCATCCACTGCATGTTTTCTTTGCTGGTCTTACATGCAAGCATCTCATTCTACATTCCACAATCCACACTAATGCAATCTTCGGCCGCAGGCCACATAATTTAGTGTTTACGATTACGCTTTTTGCAATTCTCCATTCCAAGACTATTTGACACGTACATGAACTTGTCTTCTTCGGTTCGGCCCATTTTTTGTCATTTTAACATAATGCACACATATTATAGGCTTCCAAACCATTTTTTTGTCATTTCAACCTGCGCATGCACACGAAGTAGAATTGTCACTTTTTTCGCCTAGGAATAAAAAAGAATTGCTACTTTTAAGGCATTTGTCATTCAAATTTATATGGTTTTTGAACCACAGATATGAGCATCCTCTTCTGATTGAAGGAAGGGACAAAACTGAATGGGTTCTTCCAATCACGGTGCATGCGCTGCCACCTAGAACTCCTGCTTCTGGCACAAGAAATGAGAAGCTCTTCTCTTTGGATCCTATGTGGGTGCATAATTGAAGGTACTAGTGAATCTTTGATTGATGTTGAACTAGCTCCATTTTTAATTGGTATATGGTAATTAGCATTGATATTGAGATAGAGGTGGCAGTGGAGAGTGGTGCAAATTTAGGTTATCAATACCTTTTAGTTGTCTATGTTATTGAGATTTTGGAATTAAAAAATGGTAGCTTACTACACGAGGCTTCCACCTACTGGTGTCTGGGAAGGGTAAATGTACGCAGTCTTACTCTCGTAAGTAAAGAGATTGTTTCCGGGGTTTAAACTCATGACATCTAGGTTACAAAGACAAAAACCTTCATATTGCGCTGAGACTCACCCTCTCTATTGAGATTTTGGAATTAATAGAAAAATTATTGTATTTTAGAATTCTGAGAATTTATGAAACGAATACAGCACACAAACATGTAATTTTGCAGCCATTTTCGGGCTTGTTTTGACTGGCTGGCCAAAGTAGAATTGGCCATTCATCGGCAACAGTTTCGTACTCAACAGCATTGATGTAAAATTACTGTGTGAACTGAGATTTCCTGGTTGTTGGAACCTTGAGGGTTCTATGTTTTCTTCTCATATGGTTATCACTTTCTCATCATCATGATTGTTTATTGACTAAGAATAACTGGTTTTGATGTTTATTTGTTTTCTGCAGTTTGTATAAAAATACCTGAAGCTGATATAGTATCACTCAAGCTTCACTTCATGTACAAATTTTTTACACGATCGCTGGCAGCGAAATGTTAGAATGATCAGTTCTAGCATACCAAAATCGGGACAATTTATCGTGATTACAAGCTTCATCCTTCTGCCCGTTGTTTCTCGTTTTTCTTATTCGCCTTTTGCGGTGATTATGACTTAGAGTTCATCCACTTCTCGATTTTGTTTTCCTTTTCAAACCTGAGTTTCTTACTAAACTGTAACGATGAATTTTTCCTGTAGTTATCAAATTTTCAATTAGAGATTGAAGTGTTGCAGTTTGTCCCTTAGATTTGATGGTTTGGAGTATTTGGACATATTGGATTAACTAGAACTTGTAAAAATATAAGGTTCATTATCTACAAACATATGACATAAACAATGATGAAATTTTGACTAGGGGTGTGAACGATAAAGCTGTGTATATTTATTCTCGGCGGACTCAACTAGATAGGAGTCTCATGAAATACGCTATCCCTTTTATACAAGCAACCATTGATTCTAGACTGTGTTTAAAGAATGTTTTTTCCAATTCAACACTAATTGACATATTATTCATAATATTTTATTTCCAAAAAATAAAATGTAAAAATGAAAATAATTATTCATAACATATTATTTATTAAAAAAAAATTAATTTATAGGTGGATATAAAAATTGTAACACAATAAGTTATTTTGTTTCACATATGGATTAGAAAAGAAATTTTTATATTGAAGAGTGAAATATTCATATACTAATAGTGTAAAAATTCATAAGACAGTTAATGCATAATTTACTATTCATTTGCATTATTTTTATTTAAGAACAAACTACTATATATAACAAAATGATAAAGACAACTTAAACAAACTATAGGGTATTAATGTTGTTGTGCATGCATTATCATGCATGTAGTACATATATAAAGACTTATTTTAGGAAATGATAATCATAACTAGGATATTATAAGAAGCATACATGTTTGATTTTTCCCATATATTCATTCATTAATAATGACCTAATTCTTTGGATAAGATGGGACAGGAATAGGGATAGGTATAAACCCATGTTGAATAGTTGTATTCCAAACTTTGTCAATGTTATGCATTTTGTAGCCACACTCATTTTCATTCCATCCTTCTAAAGAGTGCACTATCCCAGCTATGCGCCATGCACTCATTACCCTCCTTGGCAACCAACCCTGCATTGTATATAACAACATCTTTCAAATCGAACTACAAAATATATCGATTATGCGTTGATAGTGTAAATATTTGTACACTAATTTACTATGACGAATTAGACAACTATATAATATATATTCGTTGTGCTGTTAATAAATGTATATATATGCATGTATTAATGTGTACAATAATTAATGGTGTTTGTTAGGAGAAGCTCTGAGAAACGCTGTTGTATGTAATACATACAACGATGCTCCTTGTAGGAAGTGTTATTGTATGTATAACATTCAACAACGCTCACGTTAGAGAGCGATGTTATATATGATACATACAACAGCGTTCATTCTGTGGAACATTGTTATATGTGATACATCCAACAATATTTTCTAAAAGGAGTGTTGTTATATGTATCATATAATAACGCTCTATAGAGAGGGACGCTATTATAAGTACAACATATAACAGAGCTCCATGCAGCTACTGTCCGCGGCATTGAATCATACCCGACATTCTACTGCACTTATGTAATCAGCGCCCGAAAATGCCGTTGAATCCTAAAAATGAGTGTTGTTGAATTGTAACTCTGACATAGTGAATATGTGGTGATGGTGTAAATGTTTTTTACCCTATATATACATGCATGGAAGTGAAAAGATGGTAGAAATTACCTCACAAGAATGAACATTTTCAAGAGAAGTTGGAGTTAGCATTGCAGGAGTGCAATGGAAGGAACAATCTTTGCGGTATTTCTTTGGTGGGAATTGTGAGTATGGAATAAATAATGTTCCTTTTGGTGCCTTTTTTTGTTCCTCTTCACTCAAATCTTCTCCAACTAACCATGTCTATTCATCAAACAAACATAGAATAATAAGGAACAATTCAATAACAACCACTATCAGGGTGAAGAGGGCGATAGTAAGGAATAGAGCGTAGGAGGTTGTGGGTTCGAGTCCCACCATCAACAAAAATAGGAGTTATAAGGGTGGTTTGATGATAGGGTGTAGGAGGTTGAAAGTGGAGTCTCACCACAACAAAATACTAACATATTAACAACTAATATACATATTAACCATTGCCGATAAAAAAGAAAAACCACTATCAAGGTTCTAACTTGTAGAATTGAGAACTTATTTAAGTGTTTCTTGTTAAGCAAAATTCTAAAATTGAAATAAGAAAATAGTTTTTGTTATGTTATGTTACCGTCTGAGTGAAACTTTTAGTCATGATCAAATTAGTTTCTGAGCCATTGAATGACTTATTGAGCTTCACATAATCATCTTCATACATTGTAGCAACCTGAAATAAAGTCACATGATCAAAATTTAAGGTAGAGATTTAAATAAACATTTTTCCCTAGATATCTAACAAGCAATATTGTCATAATTCCATAATCACAATTAATAAGACTCAGATTTTTTTTAAAAAAATATTTAGTTTAACACGTCATATTTTAGACCATTTAAAAGACCTATTAACCTGAAGAGATCAACCTATTTAGTTATATTATATAACAACGTTGATATTATACTATTTTAATATAGATAATATTATTATAAAAATGTATACAAAAATATAATTTAATTATTTGAGTTATATCGGTCTAGCTAAAAGTAAGCTTATTAGCCCATGTAAATAAGACATAATGACCTATTTCATGACCAATATAGTAGACCTTCAAATAGGTTAACATGTCGGACCTTTAAACAGTTACTATGAATTTTTTTTAAACAAGCTAAAGGTCAGGTTCAGACTTCTATATGATATATAAGTTCGGCCTATTTGAAGCAAAACCTGACCTAACCTAACCTGTTTTCACCTTCGTACAATACTAGTCCTAATATTATGATTTTCCTACTTTGCTGAACAATGTTGTGATTGCATTGTATTTTATAAGATTATTTGACTGCAACTACAATTTAAAACATTAATAAGCGTACCTGAACACCTTGCTGGCACAAGGTGTAGGCAATAGCATAAGCAACCTTGGTGAGTTTGCCCCTAAGTAATACTTGAGTTTTTCCTTTAGGAATGGTGTTAAGAACAATAGCAACTGCAAGAGTGCTTCCATCAACAACCTTAACTTTGAGCTTTGGATTCTTACTAACATATAATCCTCCATTCATGTTAAGCTCTTCATCTTGATTCATGAGCCCTAAGCTCACTACTTTTATGCCTTTTCTATCAGCATCCAATATTGCTTCCTCAATTATTCTGTTGATAGGCCCTTTTTGCCATTCTAGAAAGTACTGAAAAAATTTGAGCAGAAAGTAAATCACATCATTATATAATGTGTTGGGTTTATTCAAGTGTGAAGTCCCACATTAGATATGTGGGCATTGATATTGAGATAGAGGTGGCAGTGGAGAGTGGTGCAAATTTAGGTTATCAATACCTTTTAGTTGTCTATGTTATTGAGATTTTGGAATTAAAAAATGGTAGCTTACTACACGAGGCTTCCACCTACTGGTGTCTGGGAAGGGTAAATGTACGCAGTCTTACTCTCGTAAGTAAAGAGATTGTTTCCGGGGTTTAAACTCATGACATCTAGGTTACAAAGACAAAAACCTTCATATTGCGCTGAGACTCACCCTCTCTATTGAGATTTTGGAATTAATAGAAAAATTATTGTATTTTAGAATTCTGAGAATTTATGAAACGAATACAGCACACAAACATGTAATTTTGCAGCCATTTTCGGGCTTGTTTTGACTGGCTGGCCAAAGTAGAATTGGCCATTCATCGGCAACAGTTTCGTACTCAACAGCATTGATGTAAAATTACTGTGTGAACTGAGATTTCCTGGTTGTTGGAACCTTGAGGGTTCTATGTTTTCTTCTCATATGGTTATCACTTTCTCATCATCATGATTGTTTATTGACTAAGAATAACTGGTTTTGATGTTTATTTGTTTTCTGCAGTTTGTATAAAAATACCTGAAGCTGATATAGTATCACTCAAGCTTCACTTCATGTACAAATTTTTTACACGATCGCTGGCAGCGAAATGTTAGAATGATCAGTTCTAGCATACCAAAATCGGGACAATTTATCGTGATTACAAGCTTCATCCTTCTGCCCGTTGTTTCTCGTTTTTCTTATTCGCCTTTTGCGGTGATTATGACTTAGAGTTCATCCACTTCTCGATTTTGTTTTCCTTTTCAAACCTGAGTTTCTTACTAAACTGTAACGATGAATTTTTCCTGTAGTTATCAAATTTTCAATTAGAGATTGAAGTGTTGCAGTTTGTCCCTTAGATTTGATGGTTTGGAGTATTTGGACATATTGGATTAACTAGAACTTGTAAAAATATAAGGTTCATTATCTACAAACATATGACATAAACAATGATGAAATTTTGACTAGGGGTGTGAACGATAAAGCTGTGTATATTTATTCTCGGCGGACTCAACTAGATAGGAGTCTCATGAAATACGCTATCCCTTTTATACAAGCAACCATTGATTCTAGACTGTGTTTAAAGAATGTTTTTTCCAATTCAACACTAATTGACATATTATTCATAATATTTTATTTCCAAAAAATAAAATGTAAAAATGAAAATAATTATTCATAACATATTATTTATTAAAAAAAAATTAATTTATAGGTGGATATAAAAATTGTAACACAATAAGTTATTTTGTTTCACATATGGATTAGAAAAGAAATTTTTATATTGAAGAGTGAAATATTCATATACTAATAGTGTAAAAATTCATAAGACAGTTAATGCATAATTTACTATTCATTTGCATTATTTTTATTTAAGAACAAACTACTATATATAACAAAATGATAAAGACAACTTAAACAAACTATAGGGTATTAATGTTGTTGTGCATGCATTATCATGCATGTAGTACATATATAAAGACTTATTTTAGGAAATGATAATCATAACTAGGATATTATAAGAAGCATACATGTTTGATTTTTCCCATATATTCATTCATTAATAATGACCTAATTCTTTGGATAAGATGGGACAGGAATAGGGATAGGTATAAACCCATGTTGAATAGTTGTATTCCAAACTTTGTCAATGTTATGCATTTTGTAGCCACACTCATTTTCATTCCATCCTTCTAAAGAGTGCACTATCCCAGCTATGCGCCATGCACTCATTACCCTCCTTGGCAACCAACCCTGCATTGTATATAACAACATCTTTCAAATCGAACTACAAAATATATCGATTATGCGTTGATAGTGTAAATATTTGTACACTAATTTACTATGACGAATTAGACAACTATATAATATATATTCGTTGTGCTGTTAATAAATGTATATATATGCATGTATTAATGTGTACAATAATTAATGGTGTTTGTTAGGAGAAGCTCTGAGAAACGCTGTTGTATGTAATACATACAACGATGCTCCTTGTAGGAAGTGTTATTGTATGTATAACATTCAACAACGCTCACGTTAGAGAGCGATGTTATATATGATACATACAACAGCGTTCATTCTGTGGAACATTGTTATATGTGATACATCCAACAATATTTTCTAAAAGGAGTGTTGTTATATGTATCATATAATAACGCTCTATAGAGAGGGACGCTATTATAAGTACAACATATAACAGAGCTCCATGCAGCTACTGTCCGCGGCATTGAATCATACCCGACATTCTACTGCACTTATGTAATCAGCGCCCGAAAATGCCGTTGAATCCTAAAAATGAGTGTTGTTGAATTGTAACTCTGACATAGTGAATATGTGGTGATGGTGTAAATGTTTTTTACCCTATATATACATGCATGGAAGTGAAAAGATGGTAGAAATTACCTCACAAGAATGAACATTTTCAAGAGAAGTTGGAGTTAGCATTGCAGGAGTGCAATGGAAGGAACAATCTTTGCGGTATTTCTTTGGTGGGAATTGTGAGTATGGAATAAATAATGTTCCTTTTGGTGCCTTTTTTTGTTCCTCTTCACTCAAATCTTCTCCAACTAACCATGTCTATTCATCAAACAAACATAGAATAATAAGGAACAATTCAATAACAACCACTATCAGGGTGAAGAGGGCGATAGTAAGGAATAGAGCGTAGGAGGTTGTGGGTTCGAGTCCCACCATCAACAAAAATAGGAGTTATAAGGGTGGTTTGATGATAGGGTGTAGGAGGTTGAAAGTGGAGTCTCACCACAACAAAATACTAACATATTAACAACTAATATACATATTAACCATTGCCGATAAAAAAGAAAAACCACTATCAAGGTTCTAACTTGTAGAATTGAGAACTTATTTAAGTGTTTCTTGTTAAGCAAAATTCTAAAATTGAAATAAGAAAATAGTTTTTGTTATGTTATGTTACCGTCTGAGTGAAACTTTTAGTCATGATCAAATTAGTTTCTGAGCCATTGAATGACTTATTGAGCTTCACATAATCATCTTCATACATTGTAGCAACCTGAAATAAAGTCACATGATCAAAATTTAAGGTAGAGATTTAAATAAACATTTTTCCCTAGATATCTAACAAGCAATATTGTCATAATTCCATAATCACAATTAATAAGACTCAGATTTTTTTTAAAAAAATATTTAGTTTAACACGTCATATTTTAGACCATTTAAAAGACCTATTAACCTGAAGAGATCAACCTATTTAGTTATATTATATAACAACGTTGATATTATACTATTTTAATATAGATAATATTATTATAAAAATGTATACAAAAATATAATTTAATTATTTGAGTTATATCGGTCTAGCTAAAAGTAAGCTTATTAGCCCATGTAAATAAGACATAATGACCTATTTCATGACCAATATAGTAGACCTTCAAATAGGTTAACATGTCGGACCTTTAAACAGTTACTATGAATTTTTTTTAAACAAGCTAAAGGTCAGGTTCAGACTTCTATATGATATATAAGTTCGGCCTATTTGAAGCAAAACCTGACCTAACCTAACCTGTTTTCACCTTCGTACAATACTAGTCCTAATATTATGATTTTCCTACTTTGCTGAACAATGTTGTGATTGCATTGTATTTTATAAGATTATTTGACTGCAACTACAATTTAAAACATTAATAAGCGTACCTGAACACCTTGCTGGCACAAGGTGTAGGCAATAGCATAAGCAACCTTGGTGAGTTTGCCCCTAAGTAATACTTGAGTTTTTCCTTTAGGAATGGTGTTAAGAACAATAGCAACTGCAAGAGTGCTTCCATCAACAACCTTAACTTTGAGCTTTGGATTCTTACTAACATATAATCCTCCATTCATGTTAAGCTCTTCATCTTGATTCATGAGCCCTAAGCTCACTACTTTTATGCCTTTTCTATCAGCATCCAATATTGCTTCCTCAATTATTCTGTTGATAGGCCCTTTTTGCCATTCTAGAAAGTACTGAAAAAATTTGAGCAGAAAGTAAATCACATCATTATATAATGTGTTGGGTTTATTCAAGTGTGAAGTCCCACATTAGATATGTGGGGAGGAGTGAAAGAGTTTATAAGAAGGAAAAGCCCATGGAACTAATGCCTTAAAGTTTTAGTTCAAGACGTGGTGTCTCACTTATGAAATAGTTAATCTTATTAATATTGAAAATACATTAAATTTCACTTGGGTGCAATAAAATGTAAAGGTTTTTTTTACATTATGAATATATCATCAATCATTTCCATTATTAATACTACTGTATTAACCGACACTTTGTGTCTGTTACCTGCATATTCTTATAAAAAGTTTCTATAAATTTCTCAACTTATGCCTCTAATCATGATTAGTGTGTCATTGGATGTTTTTTCGTGTGGGTCAAAGTTTTTCTCCTTGGAGGGATGAAGAGAGAAATAGAAGTAGGAGAATGTATAAAATAATAGTGATACATTGACAGAAAAGAATAAAAGAACATATGAAAGTTTATTGTAGTTATTATTAGGATGTTACAAACGGATAAAATTGTAATATGAAAATTATGTCATAATGGTTACTAAATGAAATTATACAGGTTCAATTACATAAATATCCTTTAGGCATATTTCACATTTATATAATAGCAAGGACAACGTTATAATATAGAAATTACGCCTCTTCAATTACCTAAATGTAAAACCTTGATTTGCCCTAGATATTCAACATATTAAAGTCATGCAATATAATTATTAGGCTTCTATAAAAGATATTCTATATGTATAAATGAATCCAAAAACATGCAATTAATCATAATTTAATGTAAAGAAGTGAAAATGAATGTACTTACTTGGAAACTATACTTAGGTATTGCCCAAGTTTGAATTTTGAGTTTGTGAAAAGTGTTCCTTTCAACAATGAATGTGTGACCATAGAACCATGTGAGTATCATGGACCATGCTGTAATAGGCCACATTAAAGAAATGTACCATTTTTGCATGTAAGGTTTAGAAGCTAATGAAGGAAATCCAAGTCTGAGATGATAAATGGATTCAGGAGTAGTAAAATGTGTTAAGTGAATAACATTTGGTGTATCTTCTTCTCTTTTTAATGCTGATTCATGTAATTCATCTGAATTCTTGTCCATGGTGCCATAAATGTAATCATATAATGGCATAAATAAGGAGTAATTTGTTCTAAACTGGGTATGGTGCAATGAGTGGAACCTGCAACACATTAAGGAAAGATATAACAAAGTTTATAGGTTGTAATAGTATGCCACTCCGAATGCAGATCCATTGTCTCACTTTTTGTGTTTCATTGTGTCTCAATCCAATAAAAAATTGACACATACTTAAAAATAAAACAACATTTTAGTGTTATTTGGTAAAATATAATTGGTTTGGAATATAGGGACAAAAAGTGTTTGAGAAAGAAGGTAAAACTAGATACAAGTGAAAAGATAAGATCATTAATGGATCAAAATTGGTCTATAAAGTGTTTACAATTTTTGCAGCTTTACTTTTTATTTAATAAAAATATTAAGTGATCACTAAATATTGAGTAAATTTATATGACAAGAGAAAAGTAAAGATTCTACGTGCATGTTGAGAGGGATGAGAATCACCTATTTCATTCTTATCTAATTAGAAAATTTTATTTAATTAAAAAAAATTATGATAACATAAATTAATATTTTTATATTATTTTATGAAATTTGATTGATCAGATAGATAGTAATAAAAATTTCTCGGATAAAACATCCTTATATTGTGTTGAGAGAAGTATGTGTATTCTCCATTCTCATATATGAACTAGACAAACCATGTGATCCAATCAGTCATGCTGTTATCATGACAAGACAACTTTAAGACATTTAGTACTATGGTTTTCTAAGAAAGTGACAAATTTAAGAGATTAGAACCTATGATTTTTAATGTAGTATTTAATCATTGGCTTATGTTTAATTCTTTATTCTTATAAAACTATTATTCTTATATGTTACCTTTGTTAGAAGTTCCTGTGGTTTTCTTCCTTCTAATGAAATGAAAATTATCTTCAAGCATATATATTATTTATTAAACTAATGGAAATTACTATTCAACTACAATTTCAAGTCTCAATTTAATGTTCTATAATAAAATGATAAATAATAAAAATGTTAAAATAAATTGAAATCTACTATTTTATTTTAGAGTTAAAAATGTTAGTACTTCAATTATACATATTATTAATACTACGTTTCCATCAAATGTTAGTATAAATTTCAAGTTTTGAAAATATTTTTAAATGCAATCATAAGAGACTTCAAAATTCTGTAAAAGAAAATGACTTCGAAATTTAGAAATCATACATAAAGTAAAATTGAAATTAAAAATTTACTCTTCTCAAATATAAATATGTGCCCTAATTTATTCCATCACAATAAAAAATCAATATGAGTTGAATGACATATGTTAAGGATTTTAATCAAAAGCTAAATAAATTTCATTAGAAAATAATATATTTATCATTCTATTAGTTTTACATATGAACATGGTTCTAATAATTTTTGTAGCATGTATCATTATTCTACTCTCATAATAAGCTCTTAATATTGCGTATCTAATTAATGTTGAAAATTGAAACAGGTGAATCATAATGAAGAAAGATTTGAATATGATTCCATGGCTGTGGTTAGAACATAGAAGCATTAATTGATATGAAGAATATATATACACTGTTATTATGGCAGAGACTTTTTTCTCTTCATAGGTTAGATATTATATTGGGTTTTGAGTACCCTTTATAACAAGGTTTATAATTATTTGGTGGTTGAAAATTGATTTAGTTTTGGTTTTAATCTTTAATTTTTTTTGTTTGTGTTTTGGTCTTCTATATGTTTTAGAAATTTGGTTTTAATTGTTAATAATAATGTAGTTAAGATCCATATGTGACAATGTTCTATTAATGTTTGACATGAACAATTATTATTTTATAATATTATCTATAGAGGTTTAAATCAAATTTTAAAATATATAAAAACAAAAAAAATTAAAGAAAAAGTTACAAGAATGAATTAAAATCAAAACTTGCTAATTAAACTTTAGGGAAAAGAAAATATATTTAACCATTAATTATTTGCCTATTTGTATGTGTATATATATATCATATTAAGTACTACGAGAGAGCATCATGACTTAAATATCATATTAAGTTTGTTATTCTACTCAATGTGAGACTCCTAACATTTATCATTCCCTTTAAGGGTCGACATAACAGTCGCTTTCACTATATCGACACTGACTCGACGATATCTCTTTCTCTCTTGACAGCTTCACTCACGTATTCAGTAATCAGTAATGTACCTTAACCCAACCTATACCTAGCCATTTTCGTAACACAACTTTCAATATAAAATCGGCATGCTAGTATTAATAATGTAGATGTATTATTGCATATGTATAAGTATTTGAAGTAGTAAAATACTTACGATGGTGTATACATGAGATACTTGAGAGGAGGGAAGATTTTGAAGAGCCATTTAGGAACAATCTCAAAATTGCAATGACCCAAATTGTTCATAAAATCAATGTAAATGACATATCCAACCATGGCCACCAATGAGGCTCTTTGTGTGAAAACTAGGGTTAAAAGTGGAATTGCAAAAAGAAGGAAATATGATATGTGTTCTGCAAATGGATGTATAACAGCTGCAAACAAAGTAAGTAATAAGAGATTAATATTATTTTAGACTAACAATTCAACAAACATGTGCTAAAAAAATAAGAGAATAATATTTTTAGGATAAGATAATGAGAAAAAATGTATACACTAATACTGAATGAGTTTGATATATTTTTATTATATTATCCATAATTTAATCTTCAAAAAATATAATTTAAATGAGTAATAAATGATATAGTGACTATATATAAATCTATACTCTAACAATACATATATATTACACTAAAAAATAATAGTGGTTATGGAAAACAAATAAAAACTCAAAATAAACCTACATGGTGCTCATAATAAATAAAAAATAGGCAACTTAATGTATGAGGCTCTCGCTTAATAATGTACGAGGAAAACAAATGTATATAAATTTATCCTATAAACAAAAAATTGTTTCCAGAACTCGAACATATAACTTTATAATTACTAAGTAACAATCTTATCATTTTATGGAAGTCTCTCATGACTTAATGGGACAAAACTGTTATTTTGAGTTGTCTCAATAATGAGTTTGCATGTAACCTTCTATACCTAACTTATAATATTCATTTCTAATGTTGGTACTGTGAGATATGACATTCAATGAGTCAGATACATACACCAATACCTCTATAGGGGTAGCTGTACACTTTGATTTGGTAATAACTATGGTGGAATATTCTAGTATGGTTAAATAATTGTCATTTATATTTATATTTATATATGCATGATTCATACTAAAGTTCTTAATGGTAACATCACCATCTATAAAAAAAATTAACTACTTAACATATTTATATTTTTGTGTGTCAATCACAACAGTTTAAACCAATAAGATTTGGTCTAGGTATAAGGTCTTGTTAGATCTTTAGGATAATTAAAATAACAATAGTTCGATTCCTAGAAGGCAACCACACGTTCCAAAAAAAATTAGTTTCTTATCCAAAATGGGTGAGGGAATATATTGATAGTACCAAAAAAATCACATCAGTTTAACGCAGCACATATAAATAGTGACCTACCAATAATGAGAGCACATCTGTTGTCCCACTGTATGTATCATCCGCTTATGATTGGTTGAAAAATAAATATTTTGAAATTAAAAAATTAATAATTAATCATTTTTCTGACCAATCGCATATGATGTTACATGTAGTGGGACAACATATGTGTACTTACCAATAAGATATTGATCAAGTGGTGTAAAATCTTGTTAGATTTTCACGATGACTAAAATATCAAAAAATTCGATTCTTATGAGCGACATTTGTTCGGATACAAAAAGAAAATATAAATAGTGACCCAAAATATTGGCACATTTATATCTCATAAATAAGTGAGATATTTTGAGTGAAGTTGATCTCTATCTTTGAATTTGAACCAATTATAATTTCCTCTACTTGTTGTACTTTATAAAGTGGTCCTCCCTATAACATATCCTTATGTAAATGACAAGCATGCATTGTATTTGAGCAATGCTGACATTTAACATTTAAATGCATTTATGAAGTTGCATGGTTATATATAAAAGTAAAAGGGTAGTTAGAAATGGTTTGAATTCTAAACCAAAAGCAATTAATGTATATATAATGATGATAACTCACAAGTAATGGGTTCAGTGACAATAGAAGAATGATGATGAGAATGGTATCTTGAATAGAGATAATGATGATGAAGTGCTCTATGTAACCAATAGTAAAGAAATTCTACTGGTCCAGCATGAAGAAATATAGCCATAATAACTCCATCACTTCTCCAAAATGGAAGATTTGATGCACCAACTAAGGTATAGCTTGCCAAATAGTATAGTAATCCATTGAATAATATTTGGTCATCCCTACATGGTGATCCACACAAAAAAATAATCAAGAAAAAGTTTAACTCGGCTATTTTGTTATCGCACTTTTGTATATACAATGACAATAAAGTCTTAATCTTATCGGGTAAGATCGATAATATGAAATGAATGATAACTTAATGTTCTGTTATGTTTTCACTGACAAAATATCGATCTTTAAATTCTTCTTAATTGTTTCTCCTATAATAATATTCGTCTAGAAATTGGATTAATTTTTATTATAGTCTTTCGAGGTTTTTAAATTACTTAAGATATAATATGTACAATAATATGTACTCCAACTTTGTCTAAGGAGGTTGTTTTTTATTCATCAAATTTATAATTATTGATAAAAAACTTTTACCAAGTATTAAAAACAAGAAAGAAAATTCTCATTTCATCCTAAAATATGGTGAAAAGTGGTGTTAATGAAGTTAGTGTAAGAATATCCTTATTTGTTAAAAAGGAAAAAAGAATCTATGATTAACACATATATTCAGCACACAAAAAATATGTCTCCCATTTCATATATTTTGTTGTTTAAAATATTTTATTTTTTAAACTACTTTTGTATTACAATTTCAAGATTTGAAAAATATTCTTCAAAGTTTATCCTAATTCAATAAATACATCTATTTTCTTTTTATTAATTAGTTACACTTTCTCTTCTCTTTCTTCAGAAATAAATAGGGATATTTTAGTCAAAAACACAAATTTGTTAATCATTTATTAACCTTAAAATATGAAATGAGTGGTGTATTTGACATTATTTATGATTTTGTTAGAAAAAGACATCACTCTTGAGGAGCACTTATCAACCTTTATTAGAATAGTAATAATATGTTCCGTTATTTGTCATTTGATTAAACAAAAATTTAATTTATATTCCTTGTATCATTATATTTGATTTGCACCTACTTTTAGATTCTCTGATTTGCACCTTCAATAATAGTAATAGTAGTGTCCCACAAATATAAATTTATAGACAAATTAAAGATTAAGTTAATTAAATGTCATTAACTAATATATATTACCAATAAGTTTAGTTGTGTAAGACTTCACTAGATCCCTAGGATAATCAATCAGTCAAGGATTCGATTTATGGAAACAACATTTGTTGAAAAGAACATTCACACACCCCAAAATCGATTAATTCTTTTCCCAAAGAGTTAATATCCGTCAAAGAAGTGAGTGCAATCATGATTTGTGATCGATGTACATATGTATACATTTGAGTACAAGTTTTGCGATCGTAATTCTAGTCGATCACGATAATATCTTGAATATAGTAATTATGTTCATGTTACGTATATGATAAAAGATGAACGATGAATAAAGTACTGACCAGTTTCTTTCTCTATCAACTTGATCAAATTCAATCCCTTTATCAACAATTCTAGTAGTTCCTTTTGCAGTTCTATAACGAGAGAAACTTATCCATATCTGATTATGAAGCATACGAAGCAACAAAAATGGAAATATGAGAGAAGTTGATATATCTCTTTCACTCTTATCCTTCACAAACACTGAATATGTGCTATGAATAATCCATGGAGTCAGTATCACATACTGCAAAATAAATTCAAACAATATCAAACATTTTCATTAACAACTAAAAGTAATAACAATAATACTAGTATTAATAAAGGGTAATAAAAAGGTTTAGAAATAAATACACTTTTAGTTGTTACCACTAGTATAAATACAGGAGTTAATGTCTACAACTGCAGAATTTAAATCCTTTAAAAGAATAAAGAATATGAGATATTGTAAAAGAGAAAAATAAAATACATTTTTGTAGATATATTATTGCATGTAATTAAAAAAATTGTTCATGGTGTATTTTTTTATGGAATACTATTGCACCAAAGAGAAAAAGTAAAGCATGTTCAATGTATACTTTGATCTAAAAAAATGAAGTTCTTTAAGGTCACGCAATGTTTATGTGTAAGGTTATATAACTATCAAATATAAAACATATCTAAAGTATATTCAATTTCGTGATTTTTGCAGTATCCACAACCGTGATCGTCGCTAAAATATAGAACATCGAACAACAATGATCACTTTAGAGACAAAATCACTTTCGAAAAAAACATAATAAGATGTATATGCATGGGGTGCATGAGAGAGGAATGACTAAGGAAGAATGTAAGACAACCTTAAAGTTTCCAAGAGGTTTCCATGGCCAATCAGTGAGAATTCCTGGTCTTGAAGCCATTGTTGTTAATCTATATTATTGGAGAAAACGTGTTGTATAACAATCACAGGTGTTTTTTCTGCTTTGAATCTCAATTGGTAACTTCATTTATAGATCTAAGTTCAAGTTGGAACAGTTGAAGAATTTAATTCTCAACACTAACCAAACTCAACCACCAATCACATTGTCCAATAGCCAAGCTGACACGTAATGTTTTCTTAATTAATAATAACCCTATTTTACGAGAATATAGATCTGTTGTCGTAAATTATATCTTGTATACCAATAAGACATTGATTTAGTAGTATAAGATCCCGCTGGATCTCAAAGGTCGAATGTTTGATTCTTGTGAGCGATACTTGTTGAAAGGGGCAAACCTCGAAAGAGATTAATTCATTATCAAAAGTTAGGAAATATCTTTGGTAGTACAAAAAAATCATATCTCATACGTTCTCTAATATAATGATAATGAAACAAAAGTATCAATAATAAATAATAATCGAGGTTTAATATCTAAATTGTATTAAGGACAATATTTCAGGACAACAAAACTTTTATTTATTGTAAGATGAGAGTTGTTTTATGGTGAAAATTTGGTATATGTAGTGAAGAACAGCTAATAAAATACACTTTTGATAATATTTCTCATAATATGTTGTTTTTGTTTTTTTATGTCAAACATTAATTTAATTGGATTTTTTAGTTAATATGGTTTAAATTGTGCATGTGAACGAAGTACAAATATATTCGAAAACAAAAGTAATTGGATTTTTGTTTTTTATGCCAAAACATTAAATTGATTGGAATTTCTTGTATTGAATATTGTGTATTCAAATATATAAATAACTCTCACTTTTGATAATATTTCTCAAAATATGTTGTTTTTGTTTTTATGTTAAAACACGAATTTAATTGGATTTTTTAGTTAATAAGGTTTAAATTGTGCATGTGAACGAAGTACAAATATATTGGGAAAAAAACCAATGGAAAACAAAAGTAATTGGATTTTTGTTTTTTATGTCAAAACATGAAATTGATTGGAATTTCTTGTATTGAAAAATTGTGTATTCAAATATATAAATATCAACCAAGTACGTAATAATTTTGGGTTATTGTAAAATTTTATATAACGTTTTCAAAAAAATATGATAAAAGTTTTAAACCCATTAGTTGCATCGTTGTAACTAGTTATATCATACAAAAAAAATGTGAATGATAAAAACAAAGTGTATTTATTTTTGTTGTTGTTATTGGGTAAGTGAATGACAAGCTGAACAAGGTTTATGTATCTTTCCCCATGACCTCGTATATTGATTATTTGATTAATATACCTCATACCCAAATCGAGTAACTTCTATGTATTTTTAGTGGAAAGATTTATACATAATTATTATATCAATTATTTAAATTATTTTTTGAAAAGTTAATAATTATTAAATATGAATGATAAATGATATAGTAAATATGTTAGAACTCATATATTATCGGTATATACGATTTTTCTGTTTTAAATTCTATAAATGGTAGTATGACCGACACGTTGCCCCTCCAATTAATGGGTAAGACACTATATATGTTATTCTCATTGATTGGCCTCACCAAACATTTGTAATGGGTGGGCAAGCTTTGGAACCGAATCATTAACTCAAATTTCTATTTTGGTGTTCATTTTTAAATTACTTTAATTCAAGTGCTAAAAATGTATAACATTTATCAATTTCATTCTTCTCACTACTTTATCTAGGGGTGGCAATACGGGTCAGCCCAGCCCGGCCCGACCCGGCCCAACCCTTATTGTTAAAAGGACTCAAAATGCCAGCCCGACCCATATTTGGCAGGGCTGGCAGGCCGGCGGGCTGGCCCATTTTGTTTTTTTTTTAAAACACATATTAAAACTTTTAGACAAAAGTAAATAATTCAAACAATTCATAAATGTCTTTTAAAACAAAAAATCACAAACAAAAGACACAATCGCATAATAACATATTACATTAGTACAAAACTTGTAAATTATAAACAATAAACCACCATAGTCTTAAACTTTTAGACTCCTAGTTCATAATAGAGTTTATAACTCTAAAGTTTTAAAAATGTATAAGAATCAAAACTATTATATTATAAATAAATCACAATAAAATATATATATTACTCAATTTAATTTGAATTCGAGTACATTAAAAATATAAATTGAAACTCAGTCGAATTCAATTAATTTTCCAAAAGGTATCAAAATCAGTAGTTATATTTGAGTTTCCAATTTTCTATTTCAATTAATTAAATGTTTAAACTTGATTCAAACACCCCTAATTGTCAGTGAAATTCCACATTCTCATAACAAGCACAATAATTGAATAAGAGTGAAGATAATAGATAATTACATAATGAGATATTAAATGTCCATTTTACAAAAGAGAAAGAATAATTATATGCTTAAGGATTCAAACATAAGTTAAAATTGTAAAAGTTTAATCTTAATTGCAACGAGCAACATGATAGACAAATGAACTTTAATTTTAACGTTGCCCTGCCGGGCCAGCTCGGCCCGTCTAAAAAACGGGCTTCCAAAACTGGTTGAATACGGGCTTTTGGGCTAAAACCCCCAGCCCGACCCGCTAAAAACACCCATCCGAACGGGCCGGCCCGTCGGGCCAAGCCCATTTTGCCACCCCTAACTTTATCCATCACTTTTATTACTTTTTGTTTTTATTTATCGATCTAATCAGAGTACTTTTTGTTTTTATTCATGGGTCTAAGAGGTTAATAGGTTGACCAATATACAAAGACCTAAATCCGAAAGCTTTAGATAATCTTAATACAAGAATCGACTCATCAAGATTTGGTAAGGTGCACGACCTAGACTAGAGGATAACTTAAAGGGAATTTTCCCCTGAAGGGTGTCTTATAGCCGCCATAGGCTAAGACACAAGATTGTCATGACATTAACTATGATACTGTCAGACCATCCTTCGATACAAAATAAGCTTATTACATTCAGTATAAATGGAGGAATCATTTACCATTCACTCGCTTCTCAATACCTCACTCTCTCTAGTTTATATGTGTCCTCTATAGATATCGACTTCAGCGTTATAATCTATTACTCAGTAAAGTTGTTAGTGGAGAAATTATTATATTCAAAATTGAAGATGTATTTCATAGACTTTAATTCATATTAATAAAAAAAAATAAAGAGAATATATTTGTGTGTGTAAATGATTGTAATATATGCCTTAGACACTGAACCATATATAAGTGAATATTAAGAGAAAGAATGAACCAAACAATGCAGTTTCATAATGTTAATAATTTATTTGGCATACACCCTTACTAAACAATGAACCATATATAAGGGTTTTTATACGAGTTCAGTTTTAAAGGGGAATGCTTCAAAGTTATAAAATACATTTGTGAGATGAGTATGAAATTTTCTATTTCTCTTTATTCATCTCCAAAACTCAACTCGTAAATGGATCCTTAATAGAAGCTCCGAGGTCATTCTCCATAACTACTGATTCAAGTTGCTCCTAAACCACAAACAAAAGATAAAGAACAACAGTGCTGAAAGGAATAACAAGCAATATTCAAAACAAAATCACTTGAAACTATATAAACAAATTGAAGCAGCTTGCATGTTCTTATTCTGCTTTGTTATAATGCACAAATGTACATAGCTTATGATTATGATTCGGAATTTTAGTAGAGACTCTTTCATTCCATATTAAAGATTCTTTCGAGATTCGACCCTTATATTATTTTCCAATTATACTCTTATTTATTATATCCGATTTCCACCTCCAACTTAGTCCTCTAAGTCTAGGTAATTGAAGTATTATGCAAATATTAATCTGCATGTTAATTATTTGTATTGAAAACAACCAAGTTTGTTCCATCACAGCTTCTGAAGCAGTTATAGCTGGAACATTTATTATTAACCAAGTACATAATCTTCTTATTCAGAAAAGTGTAAAAATTCTAGTTGATAGCATATTTGGCCTTGTAATCACTCCACAGCTGAGAAACCGGTTTCCCTAGAAGCTCAACAAAGTAAGTATCACTATAACTGCTCTTCATCTTCTTGTTTAACTCGGCCACAAATCCGTTTTCGATAGTATTGCAATAGTCTAAAAATCGAGCCGTGACATCGTATCCTTGAAACCAATCATCTCCACGGCCGGGCGGAACCCAGTTGTTCGATACATAGCCAGCCTTCAACCTCACGAAATCCGCTATCCCTTCAATGAGTCCGGAAGGAGCTTGGCCATTTGCATTCCACTGCCATACATGTGTCATTTCATGATATAGCATACCAGTTATCTCACTTTTGATATCTCCATTGAACCTTTCAATGAAGCTTGCACTAACATGAATCTCATTGTTGCTATCAAATGCCACCCCTTCAATGTTTTCAATTACCAACTTCACTTCTTCGACGTTTTTTCGGTCCGCAGCATCGACGTTTTCTTGAAACAGCTTCAGTATGAAGTCTGTGGCAGAGTTCATAGTTTGCTTGGCATAATCTGCACCTATACTTTTATCAAACTTCTGGCCACCAATGCTTGATTCAGCAGTGTTGGACACAACATATTCCACTGCCATAGACCCATATACACTAGCTAGAGTTAGTATTGTTAAGCATAAGAAGATGTACTGACCCATGATTGTTTTGTTTTGCATAATTGTTTGTGTATGAGGCTTTTATTTATAGCAGGATTTTGGAGTCAAAACAGCTTTTTGCAAAGAAGTGCTTTTCACATTTAGCCTTATTTGATGCCAATAAAAGTGGGTATCAAGGCATAATTTTAGAGTCATGTCAAGTTTGTGAGTTATTTGTTTTCTCCCAAAGTTGCCAATTGTTTCAGGATCATTACATCCATATGAGGGCTAATACTCATGATTTAAGGCTTTCCAATGAGTTAATTCTCTCTTTTCTAACAACAACAATTCGTAGGGACACTTTTTCGCTCATATCTAGGGCTAGAAACGAGTTGAACCAGAGTTCAGCTCGGTTCAACCCAATAAGGGTTTGCTCAACTCGAAATTTGATTCGAGTTTGATATGAACTATTGTTTTAGCTTGAGTTTGACTTAGTTAAAATTCACAAATTGTTCAGCTCAGTTCGAATTGGTTCATTTGGACAACTCAAATAATTAACTGCAAAATATTATATATATATATGGGAATGAAGTATCTCCTGGTATACGGAGATAAATTATCTCCTCCTGCCAGTGAAATCATGACATTTGTCATGTTTCATCATTTTCTATAAAAATAAACAAAATAGCACACATGTCAAATTTTTATTGGCTAGAGGAGATAAGTTATATATGAGGAGATACATTATTCTATATATATATATATAAATATTGAGTCAGTTCATGAACTTAATAAGTTGAACTATATTCAATTTAAGTTCAGCTCATTTATTTAACGAGCTTAGTTTTCAGCTTAAGTTCAGCTTATTTGATTCATGAATCAAATTCATCGAGTTAAATAACGAGTCGAATTTCGAACGAATACCGAATTAGTTAATTTCATTGTCAGCCATATTTATATCTACCTTCCCCAACATCTTTATTTGCTTTATTCACATTGGATTAGACAATATCTGATGTGAAGTTTAGAACAACATTTTTTGTTCAGACTATAAAGAGACACCAAGGAAACAACTATATGTTTTACGGCAAAAACAACCTCATCATAGATAACATAATTTTATGTAAAAATGACAAGATTGACATAACATAACCAAATATATCAATGATTCGATTCCTAACAAGTGTTACTCTTAGGAATCAAATCATTGATATCTTTAGTATCATCACCAAAGGTATCTCCTTGCCTTTTGATAACAAACTAATCTCTTTCGGGGACGTGATTGTTATTCCCAACAAGTGTCACTCTCAAGAATTGAACCATTATATTGATCTGGGAATCTAATAGGGTCTTACACCACTAGACCAACGCGTTGTTGGTGCTCATCTTAAACTCTTAAATCAATATAATGATGAGTAAGTGTCATGCTGTACTTATTTTTTTTCAGTCCCCATTCTTGTGCACCATATAATGAAAGTTAAAACAGTATTTATCATCTAAGTTTTGGTAGATTATAGAAATTTGTTATTCTCAAATAAAATTTACAGAGCTCTACCAGAAACATAGTTAAAAGTCTAAATTTGTAGTTGTTGGTTGCCCTTGTTTCAATTTTCAAAAGTTCCCTTTTAAATTTTAATAAGGATTTTGTTTCAATATCAACAAGTATTTAGCTTTTTCTGTAATAATTTTTCCTGAATTCTTTTGTGATATTTACAGTAATTTTCCTTTTCAATAATATAAACATGTAGTAAACTTGTTTAAAACCTCAGAAAGCAAAAAGAGGATAAACAAAGTATTGAGCACATATTGAATCTATCAATCAAAGGAAAACATTAAACAAATGTTTCACATAATATATGCAGAGACTACATTTCAAAGAAGTTCAATTCACCTTGTAGAATCTATATCATGATATACATTAAAGTTCTCCTGCTACAACAACTCATAAAACAAGAATGGACCAAAATCTAGAGCAAATGAACACTAATCTATTGTGGAGAACAAAGACATGTTACAGAATCAACTTGCATTCAATGTTTTCTCAAAATCAAAATGTAATATATACAACATATAGCTTCACACAATGATATGATATCTTGTCCAATTTTGACTTGTCACATATAAGGATCATAATTGTTGAAATTAAGCCAACTAGAAAGACCTACCAAAATGTAGAAGTAGCATCAGTCATCTTCCATAAGCAACCCTTTTGCGAATAGCACAACTCATTGATCACCTAAAATGCCGTTACCGAGAGTCCACGGTTTTAACAGTTTTTAGAGTCGGATTGATAACTATTTTACTGGAATCCATAGCTCCCATCCTGTTGCAAACCCATATCATAAACTTCAGAATCTGCGTCTCTAGATCTTCGTGAAGCGTAGCCGGAAGTTCCCCGACTATAATTCTTTCCTCGGACAGAATTACTCCCTCTCTGTTTCCTGCCAGAACCAACTTTCCCTGTATTCAACCCATTAGACCCACCAATGTTCTTTGACATAAACCTTCTCTCGTTCTCATCCCTCATCATTCTGCCATCACCACTCATCCCATTCCTCCTATGTTTCAAAGGAGAAGAAGATTTCTCGTTATCAGACCCATCAAGCCTATTATCATCCTTTGACATAAACCTTCTTCTATTCTCATTCGGCGTCGTTCTGTCATTAACATTCACTCCATTCCCTCCATAATTCATAGGAGAAGAAAACTCTCCAGCAGGACGATCAATATCATTTGACAAAAACCTCCTTCCATCCCCATTATTCCTCATTCTACCGTTTCCGTTTCTCCCATAGTTCATAGGAGAAGAAAACTCTCCATCGAAGTCATTGACACCCTTTGCCATAAACCTCCTCCCGTTCTCATTCTTCCTCGTTCTACCATTAACGTTCACCCGATTCCTCTCATAGTTCAAAGGAGAAGAAAACTCTCCATTAAAGTCATCAACACCTTCTGACATGAACCTTCTCTCATTCCCATTCTTCCTCGATCTTCCATCGCCACTCATCCCATTCCTCTCATAATTAAAAGGAGAAGATCTCTCTCCACCATCAGACCCGCTAGGCCCCTTAACACCCTTCGGCAAAAACCGCCTTCCATTACCATTCTTGCTTCTCCTGCCATCAACATTCACTTCATTCCTCCCGTACCCATTCTTGCTCCTTATGCCATCACCGCTCACTTCATTCCTCCCATAATTCAAAGGTGACGAAAATTCCCCATCGTCGGACCCACCATCAACATTCACTTCATTCCTCCCGTACCCACTCTTGCTCCTTCTGCCATCACCGCTCACTTCATTCCTCCCATAACTCAAAGGTGACGAAAATTCTCCATCGTCGGACCCATCATCAACACCTTTTGTAAAAAAGTTCCTTTCATTGATAATCCTACTGAATTCCCCACCAAGACTCCCCCCATTCTCCCCATCATCATCATCGTCATCATCGTCCAACTCAACTTTTCTGTAAGGCCTGATACTATGAACAACCCCTTTAGGAAAAAACCTAGCAGATGGCAACTCATCAGGAGTTTGAAATAATTGAGGCCCATCTTTATCACTCCACATATCAAACCCACCTGGCTTTTGAAACCTGTCAGCAAGAACCTTCACCTGCTCACACATTAAACGAGAGAATTATGTAACTATGCGTAAAACCAATTAAAAAAAGTGACTCATTGCACAAGGCTATCACATAGTAGGGGTCTGAGAATGGTAGATGTATTCTATGAAGCACGGATACAGATACGTGTGTCGGATACGATAAGTATCCGATACGTCGACACACATTTTTTCTAAAATATAGGATACGATACGTTCAGGGATACGATATGCGTAATCGCGTATAAAATAATAAAAAACACATAAAATATAATAAAATTATAAGTGTAAATCAAAATATCCAAAGTAAAAAATATAATGGAAATTGAAAATCATTGCCTTTCATAACAAATCTATTTTATCCTATTTTGTTGAAAACAAATCTATCTTATCCTATTTTATTGAAAACGAATCTATATATCCTATATTTTTTGAAAACGAATTCATATATCATATACTTTATTGAAAACTAATCTGATACGTGTCTTGATATTTATTTATTTTATTTTTGGATACTCTACAGATACGTATCCTTCGCGAATCCAAGCATACGTGTCGGACACCGACACGTGAGAGCGTTTGACGAATCCGTACTTCGGATGATGTATTTAGTCTTACCCATGCAAACATGAGAAAACATCTTCTATCCCAAAAAGAATGTACCACTCCATATATCACTCCTTGTTATTGGCCAGAAAAATACTTAGATTTTTAAATTTAAATTAAATATATTTTTCAAACAATCACAAACAAACAGTAATACATAGAGTAAAACATCATATGAGACAATAGATGTGATCCCCGCATGTAGATAGGTTTGTTCCCAGGATTTCAACCAATGACTTCATAACAATTTTAATGTTGCGCCAGACTCACTCAATTAACCAATTAAATTAAATTATGTGGTTACTAAGCAACAAATTTACAGTTGTGTCAAATTACTCGATTAAGCGATTGAATTAAATAAAATCGTTTTAAGTAAGAAATGAGATAACATTAGATAATTATGTAACTATACTATAAGTGAAACCAATTAAAAAGGGTGGCTCATTGTACAAAACTCCCCCTCACCCCAATCTGACAGACTGTTTCCACAATTTGAACCTGTAATCTCCCGCTCAGTAATCAACAAACAACCTTACGATTGCGTCACGATCTTAACGAATTAAATGAAATAATAGTATACCTGTTCATCAGCAGCAATAGAGAACAAGTTAGGAGATATTTGAACAAGTTCCCAAGGCCTCTCAAGTTCAGAAACCGCAGCTTTAAGTTCAGCTCTTTTACGCATTTCATAAATCTGTCTCTCACGAGAAAGACGAGCTTTCAAGAGTTGCTTGGCTTTCTTCGCCTGCATCCGTTTCCACTGCCACTTTGATACACCGCCGGGAAATGTTCTTGGACCACCACCCATTCCAATTATGGTGGGTTTGGATATGAGGGTTGATTGAGAAATCTTGTTGTTGTTGCAGAACAAGTGCCATTGTGATAAGGTTTTTGAGAATGAGAGTTGTTGTTGTTGAAGGTTTGGGATTAAGAGATTCATTTTCCCTTCTCTTCCACATACCTAAACACATTATTTAATAATCATAACTATATATATATATATATATATAAAGAGGAGTATGGTTTAGGATTGAGGTCTATTTCTTTTTCTTATTCTTGGAGTAAGTGGATCTTCGCTCTATATATAAAAAAATTAATATGTATAAGTGTTATTTACAAGGTCATTAAATTTTTCATCATTCATATGAGAGCTAATATTAGCTTTTAAGCAAAAATAGATTTTACACTGGCATTGAAAAAACTTTACACTGTCAGTATATAGATTTTAAACTATAAAAAAGAGGAAAAATAGTGTTTCTCCGTTGTAAGAAATTTTTATACTATCACGTTTTATTTACTCTCGAATAAAGCAATACAAATAAGGATGGGGTTGTCAGTCCCACTTGGTGTGCTAACTCAGTTAAAAAAATTAATTTAATTAAAAATAAATATTATAATAATATAAATTCACATTTTCATATTATTCTATGTAGTTTGGATAGAATTATCTTGGAATAGAGTATCATTGTCCTATAGATAAAAGATGAATAACATATTGATCGTATAATTTTTTTTATACTATCATCATTAGTTAGAGGTGAATAGGACTCGACCTTACTCGCTCAATTATTATGGTCTGATCATGATCGAGCACAAATAGGATTGGGTTTCATCAGGTTTAAGGTCAGGTTTAAGTTAAAAAATTAGACTCATCTAATATTTAGGGTTAGGTAGGGAACAAACATGACTCATCCCAAAACGTCTCATGTTCACTCATTCTTATGTTTGTATGTATCTCTATTCGATTATGTATATCTCTATTCGATTATGTTCACTCATTGACACTTAAGATACCAGGGTGTGTAATGTGAGTTGTTTTTTTGGTTTATTACATGTATTCTCGTACTGGAGACAATCTTGTTCAAGTCAGGAATATCCACAGGTATGTGAGACTAACTCTCTTAGCGTGTATTTTTTATCTACAAGACTTGAACTCAAAACATTGCTCAAAGAGAATCAATCATGTACTACTTAAACAAATACACATTAGTTATATAATGTGAGTTTGACTGAATGAAGGAGGTGCAGACTTTGAATGGAGATGTTAGATACATGATCGCTGGTTTTATAACATGATACTCACCATTAAGAATATGTTGAGAGTGAGATTGGAATGTCACCCTCTCTTACATCACTTAAGAGCTTAATGTCACCCTAGCTCACGTACAGTTTTAATGGACAAACAACCCAACCCTTGGAACATACTACAGCTCCAGGTGGTGAAGAGTTGACATCAAGGTGCCAAACCTTCCACTCGATGTGAGCTCTTAGGGGAGTGACATTCTTGTTTAGATTAGTGTTCTTCATTTTGTAACAAAAAAATGGAGAGAAATGAGAACATTGTATAAAAAAAACATCATTCACTCTTTATCATTTTTTATATTTGTATAACTAACTAATTCCTTTCGGCGGTTTATGATCATCTCCTCCTAACAAGTAATAAGTATCACTCATAAAAATTGATTATTTGACTAATATGATCTTACGATACTACCGTCATACTAATTTTTAGAACTTAGGAAATAATAATAATTTTATTATTATAATAAAAACCAACTTATTAACTCCAAAAAAAACGTTTTATCCGGGCTAATATTATATTGGTGTCATTTAAAATGTCCCAAAACAAAACTAATAGTATGGTAGACATCTTTTGTTTTTTCATTGTATTTTTTTGTGTGCTTATAATTGATCAGAAAAATATTTAATTATTAAAATTTTAATTTGAATAATTTTTTTCTATCCATCATAGAGCAATAGCTGGAGTATGACACAGACAACAGATGTGCTCCCGACTCGAATATTATATGACTATTTTATTTGTTGGAAGATATTTATTTCCTTATCCACCACTGCTTTTCGCCGCTGACGTTTTTCTTCACTGAAGAGTAATGGCGGAAGTAAGGAACAAGCAAGTGATTCTTCGAGACTATGTCACTGGTTTTCCTAAAGAATCTGACATGAACATTGTTGAAAGCACCATAACTTTGAATCTTCCAGAAGGTTCCAATGATGTGTTACTCAAGAATCTCTACCTCTCATGTGATCCATACATGAGAATACTCATGAACAAGGATCTTCCTCCTGAACTTAGTAACCGTTCTTATTCACCTGGATCTGTAAGTCACGCTCTCTATCAAAATTCCAAACCCTTCTATTCTTTTTATTTATGAATCCAATGTTCTGTTTTTTTTTGCTTAGGTTTTTGTTTTAGAGTTTCAAGTAATTGATGCAAGTTAGGAAATGGGTTATGTAATTTTTATTTTTGTGACATTTTTTTTTTCATTATGGAAATCAATTTGGTTTTATATGGGAGACGGTGGTTGCGTTTATTGGGATTGCAGTCATTGCAATACGAATTGAGGTGGATACGATATGAATTATTTTGAGATTAAAAAAATATTTTCGTATATGATGCAGTCCAAATATGGTCCGATGTGGTTGTATTGTGGACTGATGTGGCCATATTATTGTGATTCGGAGTAACACCACAATTGTGATGTGATGCGGTGCGGCAATCACCACAACCATAATATTGCGGCTGCGTCAGGTGATGCGCGGTCTGCAATTTAAATCAATGACGATCGACTGAGAGATAATTGTTTTTATTTTGTGGCAATATCTGATTGACTCGGGACATGAAATAAGATATCCTTGGGGGACAGAGATAACTTGTCCCCAAGAATGTCTCATTCCTTGTCCCAGACTAATCAAATTTTAACGAATAATATAAAAATTGTACTTTTTTTGTTGTTGAAAGTTTTCTTTTTATTTATGTGACAATATCTGATTAGTCCGGGACACGAAATAGGACATCTTGGGTCACGTGATCTATGTCCCAATCAATGATATGTATGATGGGAACATGGATACATGCCTTGAGGCTACTTTTCAGTAGTTTCTGTGTTATTTTTGTTAAAAATAATCATGGAACTTAGGAATGGTGGTTGTGCTATTCTTGCCTAAAACTCATGAAACTTAGTTTGTGTTCTCAAGATTTTCATGTCACTCAGTTGGGTAATTGCAGCCTATAACAGGATATGGAGTTTCTAAAGTTTTGGAATCAGGACACCCAGATTATAAGACAGGTGATTTAGTGTGGGGGACTACTAAATGGGAAGAATACAGCTTGGTCCCCGCAACTCAAATACTTTTCAAAATCGAGCATACCGATGTTCCACTTTCCTACTATACTGGAATTCTCGGTACATTTTCATCAATTTCAATTTTGTCGACTCTTAGTGAATGGCCAGCTTTGTTTTTGATTAGTACAAATATTGATTTACCTTTGGATTGTATTATTTTTTCTTGGTACACAGGTATGCCGGGAATGACTGCCTATGCTGGGTTTTTTGAACTCGGCTCTCCGAAGAAAGGAGAAAATGTTTTCGTTTCAGCTGCCTCTGGTGCAGTTGGTCAACTTGTTGGGCAATTTGCTAAATTGCATGGTTGTTATGTAGTCGGAAGTGCTGGAAGCAAAGAGAAGGTATGAATATAGTTATTGGTATGTAATGTATACCTTCATAAATGATAAAACCGCCTCTTTCATACAGAACTATTTGTGTCAATTTCCAAGCAATAGTAATATTTTTTTGTAATAAGAAATCTCTTGTCAATGTCGCGACCCGATCTTCGGTTGGACCGGCTCTACGACTATATTTATGTCATCTATCAAAGTTAACTGTGCCGAAGTTTGTTTGTGAATGTACTATCATGTATCCAATCCCTTCTCTCTCAGAAGAAATACTTACTCCTCCTTTCACTTAATGTATTTTCTTTTTACAACCAGGTGGATCTATTGAAGAATAAATTAGGATTTGATGAAGCTTTCAATTATAAAGAAGAGCCAGATCTGAATGCAGCTTTGAAAAGGTCATTATCTAATAGTTTTGTTTGTACTAGAGAAATTTTAATTTAATTTGTTTATTTATCGCCATAAAAAATGTTTAAGTCATTGCACCTAACAACACTATACACAATAATATTTACGATTGGATCGATTTACAAATCAGGTACTTTCCAGAAGGCATTGACATTAACTTCGAGAATGTTGGGGGCAAGACACTTGACGCCGTACTCTTGAATTTGAGACTCCATGCTCGCATACCCGTTTGTGGAATGATCTCACAGTATAATCTTACTCAACTCGAAGGTGTAACAAATTTGCCAAGTCTCTTATTTAAGCGGGTTCACATGCAAGGTTTCAATGTCAGTGATTACTATCACCTATATCCCAAATTCTTGGAGTATCTCTTGCCTCATATCAGAGAAGGGAAGGTCGTGTATGTGGAAGACATAGCCGAAGGCCTCGAGAATGGCCCTGCAGCCTTGGTTGGTCTTTACAGTGGTCGCAATTTCGGTAAACAAGTGCTTGTTGTTGCTCATGAATAAAAAACTATGCTTTTGTTAGTTTTGTGCCTTGAATTTGTGTCCAATATTGACCTGACCCTTCTTTATATGACCTTAGCTTCTGTATTTATGATTGTTAGTGCATGGGTTGAAGTGTAATTCCTGCATGACTGAAATCTTATGATAAATAATAAAGTCTTTAGTACACTATATATGCAATTTTCTTATTTACCTTTTGGCTTGAAACTAATCACTTATGAGCTTTGCATGATTGCTTCAGTAACAGAAAATTAAGTTTATATAGATGAGTGTGATGTTTAACTTTGCATTATTTGGTAGATTTGTCAAAAAGGGTATGTTCTATGATTATTTACTTTATAAATAGAATGGGACATACTTTGTTTTCACTAAAAAGTTTGTACTTGATTATGAAACTAGTGTAGTACTTATACACTATGAGTGTAAAGACGTGTATATATATATTATTCATCATTCATTTGTATTACTTTTTTTGAAGAGTTAACGTTGATTAAAAATGAATGAATTTCATCACCAAATTACAAGTTACTCTACTAACTTATAGGCCCTTTTGTAATGGGTGTAACACCCCACTCAAATTCAATTAAAAATGGTAATGTAGAATATATCACTACTGTAAAATTTGTGATTGCAATTGGATCTCTCTTTTAGATGATTTATCTTAATCTCACTCTACAATGATGAAATATAATATATGAGAAAAAATGTATGCACTAAAACAATGTAAGAGATTTCTATATTGCAGTCTATTATCGATCAATTATTTTTAATTATCATTAACTTTTCAAATAAGTAATACAAATGAAAAGATGATGTACTACTTATATATAAATTTTTAGACTAAAAATACATAGATATTATATCATAGAGTAAATTACACTGACACCCCATGAGTTTTAGTGAAATTACACAAACCACCCCTCACTTTTCTATACCTACACAAACCTCTCCTAGTTTTGATACTTTCGTTACATTGACCACTCCTGCATAAGAAATAAGTGTAATCTTTTAAACAAAAAAATGTGATAAATGCAATTAACATTTTTGTTTAAGTTAAACAAAACATGATATATCGTGTAGACAATTCCAAATAATATACAAATCGATGTATCTTTATTATTTTAATCTTATAATATAGTGTAATGAACCAAAAATAATAAAGAAATATTGACTCACATTTTTTGTTTAAAAGATTAAACAATATTTTTTTAGAAATGTTGATGCATTATGTAACCAAAAATAATAAAGATACATCGATTTGTATATTATTTGGACTTGTCTACACGATATATCATGTTTTGTTTAATTTAACCAAAAATGTTAATTGCATTTATCACATTTTTTTGTTTAAAAGATTAGACTTATTTCTTATGCAGGGATGGTTAGTGTAATGAAAATATAAAAATTAGGGGAGATTTGTGTAGGTGTAAAAAAGTGATGAGTAGTTTGTATAATTGTACTAAAACTCAGGAGTGTCAGTGCAATTTACTCTATATCATAATAAATTAGCTTCTCACTTGAACCTCTCATCTCTATGTATGGTGGATCTGCTCTCTACATATCTGGAACAATAAACTCTCGTCCCCACCATTTTATTTAAAGTGAATAAATACTTTGAAGTGATAAAACAAGATGAGGTAAAAGCCATAAACATGAGATGCAATAATGAAGAAGTTAGAGTTTTGACAATGAATGTGTGACCATCCAAGACCACAACTTCAGATGATAATAATGGAAAGAGACAAGGACTGTCAGTCTGCCAACTACATTCATGTCTCGAAAAATCGATCATTTTGTATTTCACACCAATACAAACATGTAATGTTAATTAAAAAAAGTAAATATTCATTATTCTTTCTATGTTTGCTTCAACATTGTTGTTACGCCACATGATTTGGGATACATATCTATTGTCTGATAGTGTCTGTCACTCTACGTGGCATGAACTTGTGATTAGTCAAACAAAATTTATTTAAGTTAAAATTTAATTATTAAATATTTTTTTGACCAATCACAAACTCATGATATAGGAGTGACACAAATTGTAAAACAATAGACGTGCTCCCTGATTTGGTACATGCTTTGGAATATTATATATTTCTTGCATATCTCAACTTTTGTTAATTTTCAACTGTTGCTCCACAAACACATATTTTATTCATTAGGGGTGTAAATGGTATCAGTTTAAACCACAAAACCGACGAGATCGAACCTAACCGAACCAAACCAAACCCCTCAATAATAATAATTGAGGAAAAAAACTATATCTATCAAAAAAAGTATAGGAGCTTTTTATGCTTAATATCAAATTCACTATTAACCACGGGCGTTGGTTTAAGTGGTACATGTTTGATTCCTCTTAAGCAAGGTCTCGGGTTCGAGTCTTATGGACGAAAAAATATCCGTTGGGAGAGTTAGCCCCTGTGGATGTTCCCGGCTCGGACAGGATGACCACCAGTGCGAGGATAGACGTGAGAAACCAAAAAAATAATTTGCATTTTCTTGTTTTCTCCATTTCCATTCTCTATATAAATTCTGAGTTCATCTCAATAAGGCACAACACACACAAAGAAGAAGAATATAATTGAGACACAATGGCACAGGTGAGGAACAACCAAGTCATTCTCCGAAACTATGTTACTGGTTTTCCTAAAGAATCTGACATGAACATAGTTGAAAGTAGCATAACTTTGAATCTTCCAGAAGGTTCCAATGATGTGTTGATCAAGAATCTGTATTTATCATGTGATCCATACATGAGAATACTCATGAACAAGGTGGAAGTCTTTGAGGGATTTCCTCCCTTTACTCCTGCCTCTGTAAGTCATGCTTGCACGGCATGTGTTAGTTCCTCGTATTTTTTGACCTTACTAGTTTAGTACTTCAAAAAAGAAAGACGTAAAATTATCGCCAAAATTTTGAATGTAGGTCGAATTAGTCATTTTAGTATGTTTTATAATACTTGATATGGACTAATTTGACCCTAAGAATGACTAATTTGACCCACATTAAAAATTTTTGGGACCATTTTAGGTCTTTCTTTTTTTGAAAGACTAAACTGGTAATGTGCAAAAAATATGAGAGACTAAAATAAATATTTACTTTATATTTTATAGGTAACATCTAATGTTTTTCTTTTATATAGAATTTATAAACAACAAGTTTGTAAAATTTTCGAGAATAGTTAACCAGACTCAGCTATATGGATCGAACGATGTTATATAACGAGGTTTCTGTTGTCTTTTCATATATATATATATCTGAGACATTTTCTGTTCAGTAGTAAATTGAGTTAGTTCTATTCCATGGAAATTAATAAATTATTGAATGCATATAGAAATATAACAAATGCAACGAAGCTTTATCAAAATCTCTCATGTTTTGATTATGAAAATGACTTGTGAGGTTACATTTTAAACTGCACCAATTTGTTAGAAGTGTGTCTAAGGTTTTAATATTGTATTGCGGTCACAATTGCAGTTACTTTTCTACAAAATGTAGAATTGCGGCCGAGATGCGGTTGCGGACAGGAGAGACTATCAAAACATGCATTTGAAAATGCTATACTGAAAATGCATTTGATTTAATCATAAATTTGTGTAGCTACTAACATTTCAGTAATTGCAGCCATTAGGTGGATTTGGTGTGGCTAAAGTACTTGAATCGGGACATTCAGATTATAAGAAAGGTGATTTAATATGGGGTTTTACTCGATGGGAAGAGTATAGCTTGGTTCCCTCAACTCAAATATTTTCCAAAATTGAGCACACTGATGTTCCACTTTCCTATTATGCTGGAATTCTTGGTATGTACTTGCCAATTTCACTTTATATAGAATGGATCTGGGAGGGTAATTGCGGTTGCGGTCAGGGTTACTATAACTGCGACCATTACGATGTGGATTGAGGTTGTTACAGTATGAGTTATTTTATGATTAAAAAAATATTATTGAATTCGATGATTCAGTTTAGATGTGGTTGTGTTGCGGCATATGCGATTACATCATTGTGATTCGGCGTCACACCGTAATTACCGTATGCTGTGGTTGCGACATCACAACAATATTGCGGCTACATCATGTGATGCGGTCCACAATTTGAATAATTGGGTCAACATATAATGTTTGCATGCATGTGATGAATTAGTCCTTAGTTTGTTTAGTATCATCAAGCTATTATATAGTGTTTTAAACTGAGGTTGCAGTTACATTGCATTTACCACGGTCGTAGTAAGTTGCAGGAAAATGCAGCTAATGTGGCTGCAATGACTTTGCGGAAACTCCCATAATCGTAATATTGTGGCCGCGATTGCGGGATGCAATTTAAAACACTTATGCCGAAAATGACTCTTAACCAACTACACAGGTATGGCAGGATTAACTGCTTATGCAGGTTTCTTTGAATTAGGCACTCCAAAGAAAGGAGAGAATGTTTTTGTTTCAGCTGCATCTGGTGCTGTTGGTCAACTTGTTGGTCAATTTGCTAAATTGAGTGGTTGTTATGTTGTTGGAAGTGCTGGAACTAAAGAAAAGGTATTTGTCTAATATTATAATATGTTTATGTTTGAATATCTCAATCGAAAATTCAATAACTAATCTGTTTTGTTTTGGTACGGTAGAAATATTATTTTCTTATATGATAAATTATAGAAAAGGGTAGGAGGTTATTTGTTTATGTTATGATTATTATATTTTTTTTACACTATTTTTTAAATATATATTTTAAATATAGTTTTTAATATTTTGTTTATCAAAGGCTAAAAATATATTAAAATAAAATGCAATATAAAAACCAATATGAATATTTTTTTGATAAACAAAATATGTATTAAAAATGCATACAAGAGGTGCCATCCTAAATACAAAGGAGAGCTAAAAGGACTATAAGATTAAATAGAAGGTATAAATCAATATCAATATTAAAAAAATAATACGACACACAAATAAATACAAGTTGTTAAACTTGAATTACACAATTCACAAAATAAATAATACACAAATATCAAGTTTTATACAAAAATTTTAATAATCTCATCCTTAATTGAATCTCAAACAAGACACATGTGTTCAGAAGATATATTATCCATGTGTTCAGCAAGATCACCATCATCATCATCATTGGTCTCATCATCATCATCAATATTTGGTATATCACCATCATGATCATCAACAATCTTAAACTCAGCAGCTGAGATGTTATTTTGTCTACTAAAATTATGTATTGCCTTGTAGCAATAACTAGTTGGACTTGAGTAGAATATTTAAATTTGGGCATGATGCAAAATTATAAAACTATTTTTCCAAACACTGATTACTCTTTCTATGGAATGAGATTCCTCTCCAGTAATAGAGAGACAAGTGACGTCAAAAACCAAAGAAAATGTGATATGCTTTTACACTTATACCCTTATGTTTATTATGATAAAACAAATTTACCCTTCAAACTAAAGGGAAAAATTGCAGTTGCTAATGGAGAGGAGCCTAACCCCTTTCTATGGTGTTCCTTAAGCTAGAGTGATGATACTTGAAGATTTCATTCTGACTATTAAAATCAGTAGCTTGCTTGAATTCAGGAAGATGAATCGCTCACATTTATATGGCTCCAAGTATCCAGAGGGTGTTGGATAACCAACATTTAGCAAATAATATTTACCTGACAAACAATTAAAAAAAGTGAAGAGAAATTAGAACTCAATAAGATTAGTAGGATTACAAATAGTATAAATTAAAATGAAACTATTGAAGGAAATTGATTATAAAACCATTTGGAGGATGTGAAAATTTTAAGTTTGTATGACGGATTGCTTCATAAAAAATTATAGAATCATGTGATCTCCCTTCCCATCCTGCCAATGCCAATGCCAATGCCAATGCCAATGCCAATGCCAATGCAAATGTGAAACACATATCCCAATCATACACGACCATAACATTCTGACTCGTGTACCCCTTTCTACCTATATATTTTGCATGCTGAGTTCGAGGCATTACACAAGGAACATGAGTTCCATCAATTGCTCCAATGAATCTGCGAATGAACATTATTGAAATAGGATCTTGTGGCTTGAGCAGTTCCATGGATAACTTCAAACAAGCCATAAAACTTTGTGGAAACATCTACTAACAGTTTCACGTGAGTGTTGAAATCTTTCTTGTATAATTCTATTGCCTCCTCCATGTCCAACAACAAGCTTAAACATGGCAACCATTTCAAACACCCCCATATTTTTAGAATGCTTTTATCCATATTCAACTAATTTATCACAAAAACCAATGGATGTTGGTTCAAATGGTACATGCGTGATTCCCCTTAAGCAACGTCTCGGGTTCAAGTCTTGTAGATGAAAAAAAATACCTACTGGGAGAGTTAGCCCCACATACCTGTGGATGTTCCCGGCTCGGACAAGATTGCCTCCGGTGCAAGTATACATGTGGGAAACCAAAAAAAACTAATTTATCACAAAAGGCTGTAAAAACATTTGGTGAATTGGTCCACAAGAAATTATTTTGTTAACCTTTTTCTTGAATGTATGTTCTTTACAACTAGGTGAATCTATTGAAGAACAAATTAGGATTTGATGAAGCTTTCAACTATAAAGAAGAGCCAGATCTCAATGCAGCTTTGAAAAGGTTGTGATAGAGTAATTTTCATTTGTCTATTGCCATAAAAAATGTGACAATAATGACTATTGGATCAATCAACATATCAGGTACTTCCCAGAAGGCATTGACATTTACTTCGAGAATGTCGGGGGCAAGACACTCGACGCCGTACTCTTGAATTTGAGATCGAATTCGCGGATACCCGTTTGTGGAATGGTCTCACAGTATAATCTTATTGAACCTGAAGGTGTAAAAAATTTGACAAACCTTATATTTAAGCAAGTTCATATGCAAGGCTTTCTTGTTACTAATTACTATCATCTATATCCCAAGTTCTTGGAGTATCTTTTGCCTTATATCAGAGAAGGGAAGGTTGTTTATGTGGAAGATAGAGCTGAGGGCCTTGAGAATGGTCCTAAAGCCTTAGTTGGCCTTTATAGTGGTCGCAATGTTGGTAAACAAGTGGTTGCGGTTGCTCGCGAATAAAAAACAACATATGTTGGGTATTTCAAGTGTGTATGATGTATGATTGTCGTGTCGGCATTGACTCGGTCTAAATGTAAGTCATGCTTGATTGATAATTTATGGTATGTTAATAAATGAGAATGGAAAGTGATCTTTATATTTGTCTCTTTGGTTGGAAAGAGAGCATTGCATGGTTGTTTTATGTTGATGTTGTACAAGATAAATTGTGAATGGATGAGTGTGATGTTTAACCTAGATTCTAGGCTTTGTTTTGTTTTCGAGTTTATAATTTATGTACTGACAATGTAATCTAACATTTTTTATACGGTCAACACATTATTCACCATTGATTTGTATTACGTTTTGTTTGAGAGAGTAAATAATGATTAACAAATCAATAGTGAATGATTCACTAACAGTGTAAAAAACTCTTACACGGTTAGTGTATACATATTAAATCCTTATTATTTTAAGGGTATTATGGCATTTGTCATACTAAAAGGTAGCATAAATATTTCATTTTATTTTCAAGAAAAAACTAATTGTATATATATGTTACTAGTTACCAATTACTTTCGATATGTACCCAAAAATTATTAGTATAAAGATATATACATAACCACTATATTATGTATCATTCATTTATATTAGAGATGATGCATAGAAAATATATAAAAGTTATAAAGTATCATACATCTTTTACTCTTCTAAGAATTAATTTAAATATTTATATTTCCACAGATTAATAATGAAAGGTACAAAATTTGAGGTACCATGTTCAATTTCACTTAAGTGAAATCGTTTGATGAAAGAGAAATTAACCAAGGTGATGAACCATTTTATCCAAAGTTTGAAACTTTGAGAGATTAATTTATTAACATAATTTTTTCCCCAAAAGGGTACATACAAATTTGAAGATTTTGGAAAAGTAAGAAACAAAATGTGTGATATAGAAGACAAGAATGTAAGTTTTGTAAAAGTCACACTCTCTCTCCTTCACAAGTGTTAAAGCTTCATAGCAGAATCATAACAACCTTTGATTGTGTCATGGGACAAGTCTTAGATAAGTTACATGGTAATTCATATCAACCACTTCTCTTTCTCCTTTTTTTTTTCTTCTTATCTTGATTCTATTATCTCATTTTAGCAAAAAAAAATAATCTTTTCTGCAGTTTTCATTTTTAATTTGTTGATTACTATAGAAAAAATTGTAACTTGGAATTACCCTTTATATGTGCTGAGAAATCAGGGTTAAGTGTATAGCATAGAGTACAAAAATATAGGTTTAATTTAATGACTTGAAAATTAGTTCTGTTTTCCTTTAAATCCCTTTTCTGAATGTAAGGTCAATAATTGATCCATTTATGAGTTGATTTTTCATGTTTTTAAGGCCAGCAATTGAAACTTGCTTGCTTATTTTTTTCACACACATAGATTGATATATATATATATATATGTGTGTGTGTGTGTGTGTGTATATATGGGTGTATATATATGTATATATGTGTATATGTATTTAGTTAACTGCAAAGAGATTTAAGCACCCAACTCATTTTTTGTGGAAGGTGAGTGATAGTATCATAGAACTCATGTTATTTGTGCACCATTGTCTTGTTTTTATCATGGGATCTTGTATACTGCTGTCGGGGTGATTTCAAGTGGATAGGCTGAGATTCTATCACCCGTTTGTGTAGTGGAAGCGCGATCCTCAGAAACTGGATCTCACCCTTGCTTGCTGGGGGTGAGGTATCCGGTGCTCCTCAGGAGTCTGCTCGCTGGACGACCGACTCTTCTCCACTGGATCTCGGAGCTGGACCCTGTTCCAGGTCGATAACTAAATATGCTTTATGTTTTTTGACCCAAAGAAGAACCACTCATCTCCGAAATCGGTTGAAAAGAAGGAAAAACCTTTCCTATTTTCTGCTTGTTGTGCTATTATATTCACTGTTCTATGATTGATATTATCATGTTGTCCATGGAAATCATGAAATCAAGGGATGTATTACAATTGACTATGATAAATTTAGTGAAGTAGTACTAAGAAAACTGCTCAACTTGTATGTTCGATTTCTGCGGGAAATTAACCTGTGAGTTTGTTTTAAAACTCGAAAGTTGCATAAATCCCTCAGCAGGGCTTATATATTAGTTATCTTTCGATGTGTTGGACATTCTGCTTGCAAAGTCTATGCACTTTATCATTTTTTCTGTGTATACAGACAAGCCTTTTCATCTAATGGCTATAGTCTCTAAAGCTTAGTATTGTAATAACTTCAATATGCAAATGGTAGAAAAGGTAGCTCACAGTTGGGTAAAAAGGGCGGTCTAGCTAATAAGGCTCCGACTTAGTATGGTCTGGGCAGAGTAGATATACACGGTCTTACCTCACAAGCGGGGGGTCTGTTTCCAAGATTGTAGCTCGTGACCTTTTGGTCACTAATCAACAACCTTACCATTGCATCAAACTCACCCTCTTATAGCTCACGGTAAAGATGGATCAAGAAGAAAGAATAACATGTGAGAATCACAGAAAAAGGAGGGAAGAGAAAGTATGAGAATCGATTATAGAGAGGTCTTAGACAGGCAAACCAATGATAATTTGAGTTCCACTAGAATAAGATATGATAGCTTGTTAATCGAATATCATAAATCGAATATCATAAGTTCGGAAAGGAGAAATTCATTTAATGGTACTTCCTAAATCTTTCAATTTCTTAACCAGAGCTAACCCCTAAGTTATTGATGATTCTGTTCAGCATAATTGGTAGTTCGATAAAACGGTACCCTTGATTATTAAAAACATTAACATTTCCTTCATTAACCAGATATAGCATGCATGTGACTGGTAAAGTTGTTGTACTCAATGGCCTTGCTTGTGTTTAATTTTACACAGGTAAGGAGTGGAGGCAAAAGCAAATAAGGAAGATAACGAACCGAGTTTACGAATATGTAAAGATTCAACCAGGAACAGCTAATCTCACTTTTGAAGATCTCTATATTGCTGTTTTGCTTGTGTACAAGTAAGAAATCTGTTTTATAATTATCTCCAACATTGTTTTGAATAGTTCTTCTAATACTGAATTGTTTTTCTCTTGTAGTGATATCAATAAGCTTTTGCCTGGTCCACATTTTGATCCTCCATCAAAAGACAAAGTTAGAGAAATCATTAAGGTACTTTATTGTGTTATAATGAGATCAAATTATGTACCATGTTTACTTCTAAATGTGTAATTGTTGCTGACTCATATAACAATGTGCAGAACTGCGATATCAACCTCGATGGGGAGATCGACCGCGAAGAATTTTTTAGTTTCATCCAGCAGATGACAGCTGATACATTCACTTATGTTAGTCAGAAACTTATTGTGACTATGGTTGTAGCGCCAACAATTGCTGTGGCAACAAAGAGAGCCACCGAAGGTGTCCCAGGTGTTGGTCGGGTGGTGCAAAGGTTACCCAATTCGGTCTACGCGACCCTTGTGACAGTTGCAGCTATGTGGTTCCAAAACATGGGACAAGATTCTTAATTTTTAGTCATTGCTCATAATGTCTTTTAAGCATGATGATAGAATTCTATTGTTTATTTACATAGGATTGATTCTGTTTCTATGTTAACATCAATTATTGATTCTTCTAAGGTTATGACTTATGCATGTAAATAAATAGTCTTCAATATAATCATGTGCAATTATTTATTATCATATCATTGATATTTCGATTTGTATTTTTATTTTATTTTACTTATCTCTTCCTGATTTCGAGCTTGATTAAGATTTGAAGTACATGCAGTGACAAGTATGGTCGAGTCATTGCAAGGACAAGAGCGACAAGGATGGTCGAGTCATTGCGAGGACAAGAGCTCGAGTTCGAGCTCATTAGCCATAACCTTAGACTTTGTTAGGTTTTGGTATAAGCATCAAATGTTTGTGTTGTGATTGTGGGAGTTTTTGGTATTCAAACATGATTTATTTTAAAAATACTATTTGAAAAAAAGGATAATTCCCAACTAAAAAAAGAGAGTCCCATTTTGAAACAACCCATATATTTGGGTATAAAAAACTATTTACTACCAAACTTAAAACAAAATATTTCCAAAGTTTAAGACTTAATCAAACCAAGGCTCATATCGATAATGATTTAGTCGGCTCAAAATTCGACTCGAGGTCGAAATAAGTTATGTTTTTAGCTCAAATTTAATTTGATTAAAGTTTGCGAAATGATTGATTCAAGTCGTCAGTTCGAATTGGTTTGGTTCATCATAAGTTCACTAACTATTTAGTTCAATTCATTAAATCGATTAGTCCACTCCATCAAATTAATTTTTTATATATATATATAATAGAGTTAACTCATAAACTTAATGAATCGAATTATAATCAAGTTCGTCTTGTTTATTGAAAGAGTTTAATCTTTAGGTGAGGTTCTACACGGTTCATAAACCAAATTAACTATCTAAATAAATTGAAATTGATTAAAATTGTGTATAAACTATCAACCAGACGTTAATTTAGTAGTATAAAATTGCATTGGATGTCCATATAAATTAAGAAGTAAAATATTCGATTCAACCTGAAAGGAGATTAGTTCATTGCCGATGGTCGTGCAAAAATTAAAAGGTGGTTCAGTGTGCGAATACAATGTTTGTATCCAGTATCTAGCAATTCAACAAGCTTCTCTCTTTTTCCAATCGTAACAATGGATTCCTTCTTATGTTTTGTGTTAATATCATCACTCTTATTCTCTTTTTCATCACCAATCCTTGCCAAATCTCGTGAACCAATCTCTGTAACCACCTCTTATCTTCTTCGTTCATTCTCAATTATTGATTTCTCTGAATTATTCTAATTAGGTTTATGCAGGATGCTGGAATTAGGCAAAGGAAACTTCAATGCTATGCTGATATTGACAGGTTCATCCAATTTCTATCTTATGTTACTTTTCATCCCGAAATACAAACGATTGAAACACAATTCTCTCATTTTGTTACGGAACTGCCGATTGTTTCTTTTACGAAATGGTTCCCTTTAGACTTTGTTTGGGAGTGAGATTTTGGAAGGGAAGGAAATGAATGACTTTGAAAAACATTCTCTTTGTTTGGGAGTTGGATGAAGGAGAGAGGAAGGTTTTCGAGTTTCTCGGCCCCTCCAAAAACCTCCTCTATGTGTCTATTTTTTTAAGATAAAATGTGAAAATAACTCAATATATTTAGTAATATTATATAATCGTAAGTTATTGTTCATTTTTCATTGTTAATTATATTTTTAAAGGAAAAATAAAAAATATTCTTGCATTACCATTAGTTTACTCTCCCTTATCTAAATTTCATACTCTCAATCAAGGCAAAAGATTTGCTTCATTTTCCCTTCCATTCTTCCCCTTCGTAACCCTTTGATCCCTCGTTTTATCTTTCCCTCAAAACTCTCAAACAAAATCTTAAGGAAAGAACCAGATTTTTGTATACTTTTTAAGTAAAAGAAAAGAAGAACAATTGATAATATATACTCACTTACATGAATGAGTTAAAACAAACAAGAAAGAATTTTATTTTTGGGTATTGGAAATGATTGTGCAGAGAGTGTAGAAACCCTACTGAATATACACTGACACAACAACAATTTCTTTGTACTCACACCCGTATGAAAGAGAACCACATATGATACAAACATCATAATAATAATAAAGACAACCTTTTTTTACCCAATTTCTTTGTTCTATCAACCAATTTACTGAAAAAACATTTGATTCCACTTCAGAATCTAATTGGGTTTCATTACAATATATGTGTGTGTGATATTTGGCAACTTCTTCGGATGCTTCTTTGCAATTTTTGGTGAATAGTGGAATGTGGGGTTGGTCATGTAAATCATCAATGATAGCAAGGGAAAATTGTGCATTGCAATGTCTTTCACCTCCTTGTTATGAACTCATATATGAGACTGATCCGGTGAGTCATGCTTTTGTTTTTAAATCCTTTCTTTATTGGTTTTCAGATTAATACTGTTTCCTTCTTTGTTGTAGCTTGAAGAGGGAGAGAAGGATGCGAATCGGAGCCAAGAGTATAAATACTGTATGCACAAGTATGTCTACTTTCTATGCATCTTCTCATATTTTTTGTTTTAGTTTACAAAAAAATGTTGAATTTGTGCAATGTATGGTTCTCAATTATAGATTAAGTAATGAAGATACTGACACGATAAGGCCTAGTTGAAATTCCGTAAATAATCTCTCTGCTTGTAGGATGGGATAAGTCTGCTTACATCTACCATTGTCAGACCCCGTTAAGTGAGAGTCTGGTAAATTGGGCCGCCTTTTTTAATGAAAAAACAGAAAATAAGAACAAAATATGGCTTTCCGTTATACCAGCTTGGTGTATGCATGTACTAGATCCTATGTTAAGATAGATAATTTAAACTATTATCATTTACGCTTCAAAAAGAGTACAAAGCAAAGAACTTTCTTATTCCCTATCATCTATCCTATGAGGCTATGACAGATTTTGATCTTCTGAACTTCCCATTATACTGAGAACTTCAAACAAATAGAGAAACAATGTGCAGGAGATACACCCTGTCCGATTCTTGGATGGTGGAACCTGCACGTTGTTCTTTCTGTTTCCAAAATTTGTAGGGTAAGAAACTTAAGGGGTCCAATTCTGATGCAGTGCTCAAAGGGAGTATCGGCAGGTTTTCTGCCGACATTGTTGAAGTGTAATGTTGGGCACCCTCTATCGGAGGAAAATCTGTTATCTGGTTCACGAGGGAAGCAAGGAAGGGAAAGAGAAAATTGGAGTGAACTCTTTTAGAGAGAATATAAAGAGTATATGGATGAAATAAAGAGGGGAAAAGAAGGTGAGAGTAAGAGACATGGGGAGAGAACTAGGAATCTCAAATACTTGAGTTATGAGTGCCTTTTGTTTCTATTTCCTGCTAGTTTCAAGAGAGTGACTTAAGTCCTAAATAACCCCTAGCATGTAAGCGTAATGATACATGAGTTCAAATCCTGGAAATAGTCTTTTAGCTTGTAGAGTAAGACTGTTTACATCTACCCTCCTCAGACGATAGACCTCACTGGATAAGAGCCTCGTACACCGAGCCACCCTTTTACTTCTTCAAAATATTAGCATTTTTTTGGTTATTTGTGAATGTATTCTCTTTTGTTTAGTAAATATTACAGTGAGTTTGAATTGAGATGATTGGGTTTGTATTACTTATCATTGTTTTTATAATTGCTGTTAAATTAATAATTGAGATACCAACATGGCCATGTATAGATGAAGCATTTATTCTAAGCATTATTTATTTATTTATCTTGTAGGTTGTCCTTGGGAGAGAGCATTGATAATGTTAAGGGTGCCTTTTCACACTAAAAAATCCAAAATTCTGAATTGAAGGCTAAAGCTATGGTGAAGTTATATAGGAAAATGATTTCTTATGTTACTTCATGTTCATTCCCTTTTGAATATGCTTTTTCTTTGGAGTAATTTATAAATTTATAATTAAGTTACAAATAAATGTGTTTTCTTAGAAATTGAATATAAACTAGCATTAAATAGTGCTTATGTTTTGTTTTTTATGACCAAACAAACAATACTTCCCAAAAGGTTTGGAAATTGGGTTGGAAAGTTGGATAGTGTAATGTTTTCCTCCCCTTGGATAGCTTCAAGGCAATCACTCTCCAATGTAACATGTCAATATCCCACCTTCCAAGTTAACTCGAGACCGTGCTCAATGGCCAAGAGTTCAACTTGGATAGAAGAGTTTATTCCAAAATGATCACTGAAACCAGATATCCAAGGTCGTACTAATTGCGAATAAAGTTTAACCCTTCCAGCTTCCGAATAATACCAATGGACAATTGGCAGTGTTTCTTCAACCATCATTATATCAATAGTATACTAATCCCTAAGACTATGGTTTCGCCACCTCCATGACCATTGGATGCCTGCTAAGAAGAGACGTTCATTGAGGAGTCTCGCATGAGTTTCCATCTAAGACAAAATGATTGATTAGCCGAGAAAGTTTGAATATTGAAACTCGGTGATACCAAAGTAGAGATGAGTTTCCACAATCTCTCAATAGCTTCTTTAAGGTTGATTTTAGAAATTCTATATAATTTTAATTATATTGTCATTATTTAGTTGACTTATTTAAAGTCACTCAAACAAGAGGAAAATAATATTTTTTTATCACCAAACATTATAAAAATATAGTTAATTTATATTAGGAGTAAGCAGGATCTGGCCATACTCGCTCACCCGATATGGTCCGATCATGATCTGACCTAGATAGGGTTAGGTCTAATCGAGTTTAGGTCCAAATTCAAAAATTAGAACTGGTCAATATTTAGGGCTGAATATGGACTAAACATGACCCGACCCCGACTCATCCTATGATCACTCACTCATCATGTTTGTATGTGTCTCCATTCAAATATGTACAATGTAATGATACATTTTGGTCGAAAGTATCATTGATTCTCTAATTATTACATCATACATCATGATTAATAATATATATACATATATCATTTTATATGTCAAATTATATTTTCATAATAATAAATAATATCGAGAATATTTTATTTAAAATGATATGCATCATATTTAATCAAGTCTAGGGTCGGGTTTAGGTTTAAAGGCTGACACAATCAATATTTAAGTTAAGTTAACTTCGAGTCAAGGTCCTGGTTCAAAAAAATGGGCCGACAAACATTTAAAGTCAGGTAAGGACAAACCTTAACCCGTCTCAACCCGACCATAATCACCTTTAATTTATATTATTCTTTTCTTTTGCTATTATCTCGTATTTATCTCTTCCATTTTTTTCGATTCATCCATGAATTAACATTACACTATAAGTTGCTTTAAAACATTAAATTTATAATATATTGGACTAAGTAAATATATATTGTTGGACTAATTTTAGACATGCGTGTAATATATTATGGTTTTTCCATTTAGAGATCAATTTTTGAATAAATCACATTTAAACTCTAGAATTTTATTGAAATACTTAAATTAATCACAACTATTCATTTTCTTAAATCCAACGATGAAGGAAAAAAAATCTTACTAACTTTTAAGTTTACCTTATTTAGTCCATTAAATTTAAGAAGATGTATGACTAAAATATAACTTTAAGTCTAAATATATCAATCGTTTACGCCCCAATTTAAGTAAGAGTAATTACATGAGAAGATGTTAGTGTAATTTAGTGTTAATTTTGTTATCCTATCATATAATCTCCTGAAAAGATAGATATAAATTGAAAAGCTATAGCATTATCATTTCATTCATTCTATCTATCTTGTAAGGAAAGCGAAGCAGTTAGAAATGGCGATGATGTTGTTTGGTGCTGTTACTCCATTCATTAAGCTTTCTTCTTCTTCTTCTTCTCCATTTCTACTTCATTCAATTACAACAACAACAAGAAGAAGAAGATCCTTTTCAGTAACTGCTCTTTCATCTTCCTCACCCGTTCGTGTTCGTTTCGCTCCTTCTCCTACCGGTAACCTCCATGTTGGTGGTGCCAGAACTGCTTTGTTCAATTACTTGTTCGCTAGGTTCCTTTTCATTCATCACTCTCTCTCTCTCTCTCTCTATATATATATATATATATATGTGTGTGTGTGTGTGTGTTTTCTTAATGCATCGTTCTCTCTCTATATGTGTTATGTTTTAATATTTTGATGCAATTTTAGGTCTAATGGCGGGAAATTTGTTCTGAGAATTGAGGATACTGATTTGGAGAGGTCTACTCGTGAATCTGAGGAAGCTGTGCTACGAGATCTTGCTTGGCTTGGACTTGATTGGGATGAAGGTGAGTCAAATGCTTATTTCACTAACATTTTCTGAATCACGTGTGAATTTTCAGTTTTTACTTCAGTTAGGTTGATTCATGAATGATAGAGAATGACTTAGAGCCGAATGTTTTATGAATAAACATGATTTATGATAGAGCATTATGATGTTATTGTCGTTCGATTTATGTAGCCGACTTCACGTAGTGGGATAAAGGCTTGGTTGTTGTTGTAACATTTATTCATGATTAAGTTAAGTCTCTGAATTGTAATACGGTGAACTTGTTAGGTCCTGGTGTTGGTGGGGATTATGGTCCATATAGGCAGACTGAGAGGACTTCCTTGTACAAACAATATGCTGATAAACTCCATGAATCTGGTCATGTTTATCGATGCTTCTGCTCTAATGAGGTATTTATCAACAAGCCCTATAACATGGAATGTAACACTTTTTTTGCCTTAACATATAAAGTGGGAATTCGCCCATGTTCTTGAAAATGTTTGCAATACATTTTGTTTTGTCATCGTAAAAAAACGTAACAGTTTTTTTTTTGTTGCCTGAATTTGCTATTATGGATTCACTGTGTGTCTTTGCCATATAAACTCTATTTGTTTTGCATATGTGACTATGATTTTTGATTCTGTTTATTTGAAAATTAATTTTCACAAAGGTTTTTTTTTTTTGGGATTTACACCACTTAGAAAAAAGTATGCAATTCTGAGGCTGTGCCATTGGGGCTTGTTCATATTTACTCTACCACTTTTAAAGCATATGTATCTTCTGATTGAGACTTTCATGAAGATTCTTCTTGATTCGTATTCATCTTGACAGGAACTAGAAAAAATGAAGGAGATTGCCAAACTAAAGAACCTGCCTCCAGTATATACAGGTAAATGGGCTAGTGCAACTAATGAGGAAGTAGAAGAAGAGCTGGCAAAGGGAACTCCTTATACATACCGGTTTCGTGTCCCCGAAGGAAGTTTAAAAATTAATGATATCATACGAGGCGAAGTGAGTTCTTTCTTTCTGTACTTTTTTGTTAGTTCATTCTTTCTTTGTGTTTTCATTTTGATATGGTTGGAGATTTCTTACCATGTATGGTAAAATCATATGCTTCATATCTTTTTATATATGTTACATTATTTCCAGAAGTCAAGTGATATCTTTGAACTTGAAAGTATTTTTATTTCATTTCATAAGCTGCCCCTGTGGAGTTTAGAAATGGCTGATTAAATATACCGTATTGTCATAGAAGTGGTTTTGTTCTTTTGTTTTCGTTTTTTTACACATTTAAGATGTGCCAGTCATTAATAAAAAATGTGTATAATGTTTCTTGTAAAATAGCATTTACCAGCTATTAACTTTCTTTGTTAGTGTCTTGAAGGTTAGTTGGAACTTGGATACGCTTGGAGATTTTGTGATAATGAGAAGTAATGGTCTGCCTGTTTACAACTTTTGTGTAACGGTGGATGATGCTACCATGGCTATTTCTCATGTCATCAGGTAGTCTTTATAATTTTTTTAGTTAATTAGTATGTATCACTGAACGGTTTTCACTAATTCATTCCACAAAATATTGGTAATTCAGAGCAGAGGAGCATTTACCAAACACTCTAAGGCAGGCATTAATATATAAGGTAAACTTCAAACCATATACATCTTTTCTTTCTCAAGTTTCAAAGCTGAAGCCTGCCACAACAAATTAAAATCCAAATTCAATTGAGAAAATGTTGTGTGAAGTTGGTATTATCTGTATTTTGAACTTGCCCGAAATCGGAGCATGTCTAGATCAGCATATATGGTATAGCCATATCAAGTCTCAATCGAAACATATGTTGGAACATCTATAGACCCTTGTTAAGGATATGCACGTGAGTAATGTAGAAAGGGAGCCAGTGCTTTTGGCCAAGGGTACAATAAAGGCAGGATTCAAAATTTTCAAGCTAAATGGTCTGCAGAATACCAGTCTGCTTACATGACAGTGAGAAATGGATGAGAAGGAGAATTCAGTTGGGGGTTAGTGGGGGACTTGGGATAGATGGAAGGACAGCATAGAGTGAGAGCAGGCAAGAACTCAGTCAGTATTTGGGGCCTTCGGGCAGTAGGGAGCAGAGACCCCTCACATAGTCTACATTGTCTATATCATTTTGTGGTTCTCTTATTCTCTCTATTTCCTGTTGTCGTAATTAGGTAGAGGGAGTTTTTTAAAAAAAAATCTACTGGAGGTATGAAATTTAATGTTATGAGGTGAATGAAAGTACAGAGCCAGAGAGGAAATTTGATGGAGGAGTCAGTAAATTGGACTTGTTGGAAAAGAGTGGTCTAGAGTATGGCAGACTGTGTTTAGTTATTTGGGGTATATGAAAGATTTTATATGAAAGGCATTTAACATTTTTTAAAGATGGCAAAAGTGGAAAACATGTACTGTAGTAGATGGCTAGACGCAACCCCATAATGTAGGACAATTAAATTAAATAAATTTCAATTGAAATCAGAAAATAAAGTAACACAAGAAGGTTGGGGATAGTTCTTAAATGTTGATTGTCTCAGTTGAGAATAGGAAAAATGACTTTGAGAAAGTTGTATTGATTTATTGATTTTTCACAATATATTCTTAGTATTCTGGGTTGTCAGTTTATATATAGGCTAGATGCATTTCTTGTTTTACTAGTTTCATTTATTTCTAAAATTTATTGTCAGTAAAATGGGGGAAGATCTTTTGAGGGAGTTGTGATTTAGGAAATCTGGATTGCGAAAGTCCAACTTAGTGAAAATTAACCAATATTGTGGTTGATTAAGTCAGTATGTGGTTAAACCATTGAGCTAGCTTTTGGTTGAATTCCTCTTTCCAAAATACATTGGTTGGATTTCCGACATTGAAATTGTTGTTTTAATTTTATTCCTTGTGCTATGCAATAATCTAGAAATCTGATTATGGTTTTCAATTCTGCTGTACATGAATGTGTTTACAGGCACTAGGATTTCCCATGCCTCACTTTGCACATGTTTCCTTGATTTTAGCTCCTGATCGCAGTAAATTATCAAAACGACATGGTGCAACATCAGTGGGTCAGGTAAGATTGATTCATCTCAATATGTTATTTGTCTCAAGTTATGCGATGATGTATTACTTGGCTCTTGTTTCTTTTAAATTTACGAAGTTCCTATTAAAGCTTCATCTCTTGTAAGGATAATTAGTTCCAAACTTTGATCTCTGCTATATAACAGTTCAGGGAGATGGGATACTTACCTCAAGCAATGACGAATTACCTAGCATTATTAGGCTGGGGTGATGGGACCGAAAATGAATTTTTCACCCTTGATCAACTTGGTTAGTGAGTTTTGTCTGAATTCCTTTTTGTAGTACTCTATCCATAGTTTGTTGGCTAAGAAGAAAATTGGTTTGACGATTTCTTACTTTAGAATGCATTTCTTTTGTTAAACAGTTGATAAATTCACTATTGAACGTGTTAACAAAAGTGGTGCTGTTTTTGATTTGACGAAGTTAAGGTAATTGTTGCTTTTTCTCTGCTTAATATGAATAATCCTATGTGTTGTTTCCCATTGTAGGCCTTTGTTTTCATCTTGAGATGAAATAGGTCAAATTTCTTACTGACACTTTTTTGTTGTAAATGTTAAATTCTTGTTTCTGTTTTTCCAATATAGGATATATATTGCTTTTTATTTCCATATGGCTGTTGTATGTATTGTTAGTTAATTTATTTGAATTGGAAAGTTGGAGTTCTACCATTGGCTGTTCTTTCAAAGCTTTGTTGATAAAATAAAAATATAATAACAGTCAGTGCCCTTCTAATTTTGTTCTTTCTATCTTATATTTAGGTGGATGAATGGTCATTATTTAAGAGCACGTCCATCAGAAGAGTTGACCAACCTTATTGGAGAGCAGTGGAAGACATCTGGTTTACTTACAGTTTCGGCAGGGCCCTTTATTGACGTGAGACTCAATTGCATGCATTCTTATTCCAGTCTCTCGGTCAATATAATTAGTTTTAGTTTTCATTTTCTGAGGCATGATGATTTATTTAGTATGGTGTTTTCATGTCTTGTAACGGTAGACTCAAAAGCAAGTGATATTAATACATGGTTGTCTTAACAGGAAGCAACTCAGCTACTTAAGGATGGGATTGACTTGAAAACTGATGCAGACAAGGCGCTTGCTAATTTGCTTTCTTATCCTTTAAATCTAACTTTAGAGAGGTGAGGTTCACATTCTTCTCAGAGGACATTCTTTGTTATATAAAAGTTTGGCTTAAATTAGTCTTTGGTTCCTATAAATAAGGCATATTTTGTATTCTAGTCAAAGTTTATTTGTACTATTTTGATCTCTGTAAAGTTAAGATCTTGTCATCCATCCCTCTATCCAAAATCTACCGTTAAGTGATGACGTGACTGACTGTGTGGCACATTGCTGATAACCGTGCCAATTGATGAAACGTGTAATCCATGTGGATTATTTAAAAAAAACTAGGTAAAATATGTGGATGACACATTTTTTGTTTTTTCTTCATAGTATACTGTATTTTTTATTAGAAAATCCGTGTGGATGACACGTGTCACCGATCGCCATGTTGGCTGTGATGTAGCCACACTGGCTTGGTACCCCATAGCCATGTCATCATTCATGATGGTATATGCTCTAACAATGATTATCTAATTATTGGTTTCCACATGTCCTTGGCAGCCAAGAAGCAGAATCTGTCTTACAAGATAATCTTTCGGAATTTTCCACCAGCCTCTTGGCTGCCTATGATAATGGTGATCTGATAGCTGCACTTGAAAGCCAAGATAGTTGGAAAAAGTGGGTCAAAGACTTTGGTAAATCACTTAAGCGTAAGGTGAGTAATCACAATGTCAGTTGCATTCAGTAAAGTTTAGCCTTTATATTTTCAATTATGATAGGCTTGTCAACAACATCAAATATACTCTTCTTCATGTTAAAGGGAAAATCACTTTTCATGCCCCTCCGACTTTTGCTGACCGGAAAACTCCACGGACCTGATATGGGGGCTAGTGTTTTACTGCTACATAAAGCTGGAAAATCCGGTATCGTAGCACCTGAAGTTGGCTTTGTGACACTGGAGGAAAGATTTGAAATGCTTCGGCAAGTTAACTGGGAAACATTGTCCAAGGACCACCCTGTCAAAGAAACAGCCACTTCTGTTAATTGAGAAGTGAGTTTTCTGGTTCACTACATAGCACTATGGTTTTAGACTTGTGTTTGGACCCTTCCTTTGTGTTCTTTTTACCAAGAGAAATCTCATTGTAATTTTTTACTGAGGGAATTGACATTAGTTTCAGATATTTTTTTCTTTGAGATCAGTTCAGGTTTTTGTTTTAATTTGATTACAAATATTTCCTCTTGTACCTCGGATGTGAATAGAAGTTATTCTCTAATTCTTTTTTGTTGTTGAGATCTATGAATCACATATACGGATATGTGTTGGATACGATACGTATCCGATATGTCGATGCACATTTTTCTAAAATATAGGATACGATACGTTTAGGGAAACATGTATAAAATAATAAAAAATACATAAAATATGATAAAATTATAAGTGTTAATCAAAATATCAAAAGTAGAAAATAGAATGGAAATTGTAAATCATTGTCCTCCAAAACTCCAAGTACCAAAACTAGAAAATATAGTAGAATAATTCATAAAATTGATAAAACGAATCTTATCCTTTTTTTGTTGAAAATGTATTAGATACGTATCTTCATTTTTATTTTTCTTATTTTTTTTAACTTTTGGATACTCTATGGATATGTATCCTTCATGAATCCGAGCGTATCCGTGTCCGACACTGACATGTAAGGGTCTTCAATATATCCGTGTTGAGATTGTCTACCTTGATATAATCTCTCATATGTTTTTTTAACATGTGTCTTGAGATTGATCTTTAAACATTTTAATAAAAAATAAGTGAAAATTGCAATATTAGTTGGGTAATATTTTATATTTTGAAATTGGTTCTATTATTTTTTTTAAAACATGTCAGGGAAGAAATTGAAGTACTTGCCTCCTCTTCATGATCCCTATTCGTATTGTGTGTCCACAAAAAATTGAGAATTTTGATTAAGAAATGATACTGTAATGAAAAAAAAGAGCAATGGATCCAAATTGAAAAAAAAAAACAAAGTTACAAGACAAAACTGAAATAAATAATCAAACTCCTAATTTTACAAAAAAGTATGTTACTCACATTCAGACTTGACATCTGCATAGGATAATATCATCAGACTCTAGCATGGAAAACATTTTAAACATACATTACTTTCATACTGCACTCAGTGCATTACTGCTTACAGTTGAGGAAATCACTGCAATGTGATATACACACTGCTAACTTTTCAACAAAACAGATAAAAAAACTATCAAGATTACAATATACAACAACAACCAAGCCTTTATCCCCTAGATGAAGTCGGCTACATAGATCGGACAAAGTCATAGTACTCTATCATAAATCATGTTCATTGACAGAACATTATTAAGATTACAATATAGAAAGATCAAATGTTTTTATTCATGGGCAACAACAAGCACTTGTTTTCCAACATTCTGTCCACTGAAAAGTCCAATCAAGGCAGAGGGACCATTCTCAAGACCCTCAGCTATGTCTTCCACATACACAATCTTACCCTCTCTGATATGAGGCAGTACAAACTCCAAGAATTTCGGATATAGGTGATAGTAATCAGTGGAATTGAAACCTTCGATACGGATTCGCTTATAAATGATCGATGCCAAATTTGTTACACCTTCATGTTCAGTTAGATTATACTGTGAGATCATTCCACAAGCAGGTATGCGGCCATGGACTCTCATATTCAGAAGTACAGCATCAAGTGTCTTGCCACCAACATTCTCAAAATATACGTCAATGCCTTCTGGAAAGTACCTGATTTGTACATCGATATACACTAGTCACTATGTTGTTATATTACTCGGGATAAAAAAAGGGCAACTCAATGCACGAGCCACCTACTTAGTGAGGCCTGGGGAGAGTAGATGTACGCGGCCTTACCCTGCAAGCGGAAAGACTATTTCCAGGTGTAATATTACTAGGGATAGTATATTTTTTCCCATACACAAGGAATGATACAAGTTTCTCTAGCATAAAACTGATAAATAGTGACCTTTTCAATGCTGCATTGAGGTCAGGCTCTTCCTTGTAGTTAAAACCATCATCAAATCCAAATTTGTTCTTCAAAAGATCCACCTTCATTGTAAAATTGAAATACATTCAAGTAAGAGGAGGAATAAGTACTTTTTCAAGGTGAACAGAAGTTATTTCAGGCCTTAGTGATCATAATCCTTTGATTATGAAGTTGGAATCTTGAATGTTAATTATGGATATACTAAAAAGAGCGGCCAATGTACGAGGATCCCACTTAGTGGGGCCTGAAGAGGGTAGATGTATGCAGCCTTATTCAGCGAGCGGAAAGACTGTTTCTAGGATTTGAACCTCTGACTTCATGGTTACTAAGCAACCTTACCGTTTCGCCATGCTATTACGGTATGTTTTTAAATTATGTTTCAGTATTATGATATGTTTTCAAAATATAAAATAATATTTTTGAAGGAGATAACTTCTAACAAGTTTATGACTCAACTTTACCATTTGTATTGCTGAGGCACTATGAGTTTACCTATGCTCTAGTTCCACAACCTTGACTATTAATATTGTTAATCTATGCTGTAAATCATTTTCTGAATTTCTTCTTCAAATTTTCTTTTACTGAGAAGGGATTTTTGTTTAAAATGCAATATTGCTCACACTCTAAAATTGGTAAAAATATTTCTATAAGCTAATTATGCTAATGAAAAAAAGTAGTAGTAATTTGAACAACAGAACAAATAAGGAATAGGTGTTTGTTGCTGATTAATGCAGGTATGCATAACTTCAACAATTAGAACAATACCTTCTCTTTGGTTCCAGCACTTCCAACGACATAGCAATCGGAAAGTTTCGCGAATTGGCCAACAAGTTGACCAACGGCACCAGATGCAGCTGATACAAAAACATTCTCTCCTTTTTTGAGAGCGCCTACTTCAAAGAGACCTCCGTAAGCCGTTACTCCTGGCATACCTGTGTTGAAATATTACAATACATCGGTCAAATAAAAAACACAATAAAATGAAGATGAAACATGTATACTAAGAATATAAAACAAAACAAAAAGTGTATAGCATCAATTGAGAGTATATCACAGAGATTTAGCTGCAACAAACATGCAAAAGAATTATGTTATCGGTTCCAAATGAACATAACCCGTTATTTAGTACTTGTTTTTTTCTCGAAATTGAAGTTGGCCCACCAATTAATCTACTTCATCAATAATCAATCAATAACAAAGTCTTATTCCTACTAGGTTGGGTCGGATACATGGATCAATCAAGCCAAATAATCGTCGCTGAACAGAGAAAGGAAATGGTAACGGATTATAGAAACAAACAGCAAGAAAACCACCAATGCAGTAGGTTTCTTCTATGATGGTTAAACCATAACCTTAAATGATACAAGATTAACAAAGGCTTATTTATCAGATTAAAACATAACTTTTTAGGAGGAACTATGCATCTAACACACAGACAGAACCTAGCTTCCATGCTTGCAAAGATTTAACATGAAGAAGAATGTGATGTCGGAATTCGTAAAATAAAACTAAACAGTAGAAGATGAACACTATAACTGAGACAACTTCAACAGAAAAAGTATGGCTGTAACAGATATACAAAAGCCGCGAGCTTTTAGTTCCAGATGAGTATAAAGGCCATTTAATATTTGTTCTTCCTGAAAATAAAGCTGATCAGCCAAATACTGTAATGAAATCAAAGATGAATTCAGGCCAATAATCTTCATTGAACAAAGTCGGAAAATGGAAAGAGATAAGTACAAAAGAGCCAGACAACCACGAACTCCGAAACAGGTTTCATCTAATGACACTAAACTAACACAAATATCCATTAATCTCATGAAAATTGTATCAACTACACATCATTCATTCAGAATCAACATAAAATGAAATTATTGAAATACATACCAAGAATTCCAGTATAGTAGGTAAGTGGAACATCAAAGTGTTCAATTTTGAAAAGTATTTTAGCTGAGGGAACCAAACTGTATTCTTCCCATTGAGTAAATCCCCATACTAAATCTCCTTTCTTATATTTTGGGTCTCCAGATTCAAGGACTTTAGACACACCAAATCCTCCTAATGGCTGAAAATTCAAATTACTCAACAGTTAGTTAGTAGCTCCATAAATATATGCTTAATAAGTCGTTAGTCTAGTGGTGTAAGGCCCTACTGAATCCCCAGATAGACTAAAATATCAAATTTTCGATTCCGGGGAAGGATGCTTTTTGGGAGGGATAGACACGCATCCTAAAAGGGATTAGTTCCTTATCCAAAGAGTTTTGACAACAGTTTTCTTTGAAGAGTATCATACCAATTATTATACAACAATACTAAATTCTAATCACATAAACTTAAACTATAAACTTCAAGGACTTCTAAGCACAAATTACATAACTAACAATATATTAATCAAGTAGACATGTGTTTTTATTAAAAAACAAACCAAACCAAACGAAATCACGTATAATTTTTGGATCAGATTGGATCGAATGTCTTAATGTAAAGAGACCAAAATGAACCAGATGGCATGTTTTTTTATGTTTTCGGATCAAATGATTTTTTTCTACTAATTATTAAAAAATTATAATCAAACCCCCTAAAAGACTACATTTTTAACTAGTAGAAACCTTTTCTGAAACTTTAAATTATAAATCTAAAAATCTATTTAAATATTTAATGACAATATAAACATCAAAAAAGTAAAAGAAATAAACTTACTGAGCCAGGTGTATAAGAAAGAGTATCTTTAGGACCATCTTTCTTGTTCATAAGATTCCTCATGAATGGATCACAAGACAAGTATAGATTTTTAAGCAATACATCATTTGAACCTTGTGGAATGTTCAAGATTATGGTACCTTCAACAATGTTCAAGTCTGATTCTTTAGGAAAACCAGTGACATAGTTTGTTAGAATGACTTGTTTGTTCTTCACTTCTGTCATGTTTTGTTAATCAGATTGGATCATTTCACTTCAAATGATGATAAGAAAATGAAGATGATGGAACATGTTTCTAAAGCACGTTTTTCTTTTCTATATCATTCAATAATAATCATGTGCAGCACACCATTATTTTTATTTTCATTTTTCTAAACCATAGAGATATTTTTTATGTGAACCATACTCTAGTTCAAAATATACACATCATATTTTTTGTTTCTCACATGTATCCTCGCACTAGAGGCAATTATGTCCGAGTCGGAATATCCAGAGATACGTGGTGCTAACTCTCCCAGTGGACATTTTTTCCATCCACACGACTCGAACTCGAGACCTTGCTTAAGGGGAATCAAACATGTACCACTTGAATCAAAATATACACGCCATGTATAATGAGACTGTAATATTTATATATTATTGTAAAGATTTGTACTATTTATTATATCATCTATCATTTATTTGTATTATTTTTTGAAGAATCAATTATAATTAAATATGAATGATAAATGATGCAATAATATTATAAAACTCATAAACTTTTACTTATACATTTTTTCTTCATATAACTAATTCTCTATTTTATCATAGGGGAAGGGGACTTAATATATATCTACTAAATAATATTTTATATAATTTATATTTAATAATCATTGGGCTTATATAAATGATTGGGAGATGATATATTATTATAAGAAAATATAAATATTGAACTTATAAATAGAAATGACCTTTTTTGGTTCCCAAAGTAAAAGTGTTTTAATTTTGATTTTTGTAAAAAATATTATTTATTAAAGATAAGTGTTGTATCCTCGCACCGGAGGCAATCCTGTCCGAGTCGGGAACATCCACAGGTATGTGTGGCTAACTCTCCCAACGAGCATTTTTTCCATCCACAAGACTCAGATTCTTGCTTAAGGGAATCAAATATGTACCACTTGAACCAACGTTCGTTTGTAACAGAAGAGAATATCAAAACAAAAGAGCTTACATGTACTATAAACAATTTTTTATAAGATCCAAAATTGAAGGAGTGCAACTTTACAAATATTAAAAACATATTCAAATAAATAAAAAATCCTTTGTGCATAGACATAAAACAATAAAGATGAAAAAGAAAGGATTTGATTTTAATATAAAAGTTTTGTATATAACATTCAATCTCATGTATCATAATGTCAAAAAAATTATATTGGATTATGATAATAATTAGAAAATATCCTATTGTCTATTTCCTTCTGCTTATTATCTCATAAATTAGTTGACCAATTTCTTCACCACAATCTTCTTGTACATGATGACCTGCCTGCAAAGTAAATAAACCAACAAGTCGTTAGTTTAGTAGTGTAAGGTTTCACTTGATCACCAAAGTCGATGATTCGATTCCTGAGAGCGACATTTGTTGGAAGGGACAATCATAGATCCCGAAAGGGATTAGTTTCTTACCAAAAAAGGTGAAAAGATAAAAACAACTTTTAAGTTTTAAAGGAAGGAAGACTATGGAAGAGAAGAGAGTGTTATGAGCAAAAGAATTAATATTTATGAACAAAAAAGTGTACAACCTAAGTATCTATCTTGAATTAATATAAAATATGAATAATCATAATGTACAGGATGATTAATAAGTGTTAATCATGAAAGTATCCATTAAATAACCTATTACCCATCCAATAAATATGAATAATCACAAATTTATACATCAACAAATAAAAAATTAGTCAAATGGTGATTTTTGTTATTCAGAATTTAACAATAACAATTAAACCTTATTCTTATCAAATAAAATCGGTTACATGATTGGAATGACAATGTAATGTTCTATCATAAACTATGCCAAACAATATTTCTAAGTCTTTACTAACCGTTTAGCCCATAGTTTTTCCTACCCTTCATATACCTTTAGAAATTAAACCAACTTTCATTTTTTTTAGTTTCCCACTGAATATCCTCGCACTAGAGGCAATCCTGTCCGAGTCGGGAATATCCACAGGTACGTGGGGCTAACTCTCTCAACGGACATTTTTTTCATCCACAAGACTCGAACCCGAGACCTTACTTAAGGGAATCAAGAAACCAACTTTCATTCGAAGTACTCTAGGAAAGCTTCTAAAGTTAATCATAGAAAAATTTATATGAGGTTGTAAGAGAACCTTGAATACTAAAGAAGCATGCACAAATGAATACTAAAGAATTTACCATTGGAACTTCTATAAGTGCATGGTTGGAATCTTTGCAGAAATCTTGTACTCCATCATAGCTCAACCAACGATCTCTTTGACCCCAACATATTGCAGTTCTAACTTTCCAATTCTTGTCCCTTAGTATACTCTGCATATCCTTCACATATGTCTGCAATGAAATGGAATCAAATCAATGCTCACACTTAGGAAGTTTCACGAAAAATAGATGGGAAGCCTCGAAGGTCTCGAGGGAGAACCAACGATTCATGGAAACAATAGATGAAGCGTAGCATTCGGCTTCTCTTCAACCTGCCTTGTTTAGCAAGGAATAAATGGAGATTCTACATGAGAACGTGGATGCATATACAACACTTTGATGACTGCAAATGACGCGCAACAGGCTCCAAGATCGAGCTTAAAGTACGCATTCTATTTGGATACCCTAGGACTCTATTCTGCAACGCAATGCAAGACTTGAACTAAGCTCACATATTAAATCCTTCTTGAAGTTTCTTGGAGAAGTTAGTTTTTCATAATTGATTAACGGGGGGACTCTTTTCAATCATATTTTCGAAACATACTTAAACTCGTTTAATTGGCTCAAAAACTTGTTTTCGATGTTCTAAAAAACTTCAAACAAGTTCAAATGAGCTTTAAATGTTCACCTTCAGCTCTTTCTTCATAGTCCTGCTAAGGGCATTTAGTGCAAAGCCTGAGGAACCCGATGTGAGATACGGTCTTCTATACACCATTGCATCTTCTTCTTTCATTTTATACGGTCCACAGCTTGTAAGAGCTTTGTCACTTGCTCTCAATGGATCCTAATCAATCAGAAGAACAATGCATTATGTAGAAACAAGGTACACCTTTTACTAGGATAAGTGAACATTTTATACCTGTGAAAATATTTCACCAAGCAAAAAATTGCTGAATATAGACAAAGTCGGCGGAAGCTCAGCATGTCGGGCTGTTAGCTTATAAAACAAGGAAGGTGAGTTGAAGTTAGTAATTGTTAAAAAGCATTTAGGATACTTCTAAATGAGTGATTAAATACTGTTAAGAATGTGCTTGCAGTGTAGCATTGCAGCAATTTTCACATTGCTTAAACCTGCACCCTTCCTATTTGTCTTTATCATCTATAACCCTATTCTAGAGCTAGATTTTCTCTCAATTTTCCACTCTACTCATCATAACTTGGAAAAGAAGGAGATGACAAAAGGAAATTATTGTAAATTGATAGTTGACTGTTAGACCTGACTGCAACCGGGGAGCCTCCAACGACTGAGGAGTCTCATTGTTACGGGGCATGGGAAGAGTGGAGAGCCACAAGTAAGACACCACGTCTTGAACCAAAACCTTAAGGTAATGATTCCTGAGCCTTTTCCACTTATAAACTCTTTCTCTCATTCCCTCGTATCCAATGCAGGACTTCACACTTGAATAAACCTCATATTGACATTATTGTTTATAGAAAATTACTTAAAATTCAAAAGAAGTTGTGATTTTTTCGGCATATAAAGAAAACCGAAGTTGTATAACACTCAGGTAAACTTCTGTATCCAATGGATGATGTCAAATGCAGAATGAGTTCAGTAAGCAAAAGATAATTTGAGGAGTAAAATAGACATACAGGTGGATTAAGGAGTATTAAGTTGTTGATCTTTTCCTGATGCAAGCTGGCATACTTAACTACGACCGGCGAAAAGTATCCCTAAGAAGAAAGAAGATTAAAGAACTTCATATCATAGGCCAAAAGAATAGATACTTTTACTCGGTAGATCAATGTTTCTTATCGACTAAGGCAACTTACCTGGACAACAAGTGAGACTTTACTAACAGCAAGTTCATTGATCAGTGACTCCAACGATGAAACGTATTCTGCAAGAAAGAAGAAAAATAGTTCATTTTCACTACCATTTTGTTTTCAAAACAAGAATCACCAATAAACAAAAAGTTATCACTTAAGATTTCTTGGTCTAAGGCAATTACCATCTAGTGTGTAGTCAAACCCATATCTTGGCTGAGGCTTATCCGAAAACCCAAATCCTGATGAAGGACAATAAGCCGAGTTAACTTTTCTGTTTCAGCAATGGTGAACTAAGAAGTTTTCAAAATCAAAAAAATAGTATGAATCCATATCTCGCGTATATCTTTATAACAAACATCGATAAATGACACAAGTCGTTACACAAAATTTGAACCGAGGCTCTATTAAGAGATAAATGAAAGGCTAACCCTTCTGAATACTATAACAGTCAACTTGAACAAAAAAATTATCAGACAAATTTGTTGTCAATAGTTGTTCTTGAAAAGTGATTCAATTACAAATCTAATAGAAACTTTGTAACATTACCTAACCAGTCAAAAGCTATGGCGTGATAGTCCTTCGAGAGTATCGGAAGAACTTTACGATACGAATATGCCTGACAGCAACATCAATTTGTCATTTAATCTAATAGAGCACTCATTAAAATTTCATAAGCAATATTATTATAGAGATCCTCATCACATACATTGTTGATCAATAAAACTCACCTGTGAAGGGAAACCATGGACTAATATGACTGAAGGATTATCAGCATTTCCTCTTTCAACACAAAACCATCTATTGTATAAAATCATATTCACAAAATATGATTCAATTAGTAACCCTGAAAATAATACCATTTGTTATTTTTACGTCATACAAGTTCAAATAAGTTTCGTATTTATTATTGTTGTTCTGCATTTTTATATATTCATATCGTTCGATCCATGTAGCCGACCCCATCTAGTGAGATTAAGGCTTAGTTGGTGTTATTTTCTCTATTTTCCATCCCCTTCCTTCGAACCAAAACCGTGAAAACATATCTAGTTTACCTGAAACGATTACCGGTAGCTTGAGAACTAGCACCCATAGTGAGTCCAAATATTGGATCTTTAGCCTTTTCACCAGTGCCAGGAGTTGAATAGGCTCTAACCTGAAAACATCATAATATTGATGGATAATAAAACCATATATAAGTCTTCAAAATGAGAACATTATGAACTGAAGTTGAAATAAAAACAGAACCACACTTTCTCCATGCTATGTTACTGTAACCAAACAAATGAAACAATCAACCTAGTCATGTTTTGATAAAATTTATTTTCAGTACAAGTCAATATCTTAACAAAAGGTATTACATTGTAAAGGATACTAAAATAAAAAACAACAACCAAGCCTTTCTCCTACGAGGTGGGGTCGGCTACATGGATCGAACAACGTACAATGCTCTATCATAAATCATGTTAATTGACAAAACATTGATATCTAAATCTTTCTTAATAATTTCGCCTATGGTTTTTCTTGGTTTCCTTTTTATTCCTCTAGGAATTGGACTAGCTTCCATTTGGTCTACTATCCTGACCGGTCTCTTCTAAACCATCTAAGACCCGATTCTACCATCTTTTCTACAATACGAGTTACTCTAACTTTCTCTCTAATGCAATCATTTCTAGTCATATTCCGTGTGTTCACTCATCCAACACAACATTTTCATCTCAGCTACATCGAAAAATAAAGGAAAATATTAAAAATTCAAAAATAAAGCAAAAGATAAAGAAATGGATAAAAAAAATAGTCATTAGTTACCATTTTCCCTTGTTTGAACCATTCATCACTTGGACTAGGCTCATCTGAATATTTTCCTATCAGAAGATACCATAATATTTCAATAAGTTTATCAGATTGCAGAAAAAAATGCATTAGATTATGTAATATTTCCAACAAATCTATGATCCTTGTAAAAGTACCTCCACTGAAAGAGAATCCATCTCCTACAGAAACTGGAGCATCCAATAGATAATCCTGCACTATAAACAAATTCAAGACAATGCTAGCAACATATTATTAAATTTCATGTAAGACCAATTAACTTATCGGCTTAAATATGTTTTTGCTCCTCGAAAGTTAGTCGATTTTGTTGTAGTTCCTAAAACTTTTTCGTCATTCTTATCGTCGATTTGATCGGTTGTGATACATCACTTAACTAATCAGACGAGTTAAACCCAAAATTTTGGAGCTTATCATTCGCTATTCAAGTGTTAATTCAAGTGTTAGTGACCATTTGACTATAGACCATGCTAGCAACATGCACTTGTCTTGTATTCAATTTCATGTAAGCTCGATTAAATTATCGACTTAAATATGTGTTTACTCTATGTTTGATTCGGTTTTGTTTTTAGATTCTAAAATCTTTCTATCGATCCGATCTTTATCATTAAATGTTCAAAAGTTCAATTTTAGTCTTTGTCATAAGTTAAATGATAACATTGTTAACATCATCACAGCCACGTGTCATTTCGAGTTTCGGACTGTTTGACATGACCATTTATGGTGTTAACATGTTACCATAAGATATGAATTAAAACCAAACTTTTAGAACATTTATATGTCACATAATCTCTACCAATAAGTAAGTGTTTTGTTATAATGGCAACATCATTGAAACACAATTCTCTCATTTTGGTAGAGAATCGCGAATTGGTTCTTGCATACTAATTTGTGTTTTTTTGGTTCTCCATAATTTTATGCTATGGCATTTCTCCTAGGATGAAGCTAAAGTTGATTCAAACCTACAAGAAGTGACACTGAGAATGATTGTGCATAGAGCTATAGAAACCCTACTGAGTATACCCTAACGCCGATATTTGACAGGGGTAGCATATCATGTACTACGTACCCGTACAAAAGAGAATCGTATATTAGGTGACTATAGTAAGCATTTGTAAGTTGCAAAAGGCAAAGGTGGAAAATTCATGAATAAATAAACGTACTTGGTCCTTGCCATTGTTTCCATTTGAGGTGCACTTCAACTTGAGAGACCCTCTTGAAGGATAAGGAGCCAATGATTGTAAAGTTTGAGGAAGAATTGAGGAATGGAAAGAAAAAGAATAGCCATGAAAAAATGGTTTGGTTTGAAATGCTTGAATAATCATGGCTTGAAGTAGAAGCAACAAAGAAAAGTGGCTTAAACTGAAAGAGTTTTAGTACTTTTGATCACAACAAAGAAAATGAAAACATGTTTTTTTGGGAAAGGATAGAGATTCTATGGTCCTAAGTCCTTAAAACTTATGGCCTTTAATTATGAGGACTTGGGAAAATGAGTGGAAGATATTGAGCAGAATGAGAGATATAATGTATTAAACTATGTATCAAATCATATCTCGTATCGATGAAAAATTAACTAATGATTATTTTTTTCTATTTTTGCTTTAATTTCGTTCATGCAAGACATGATTTAGATACATTTTAGTACAACATAGTTTGGAGCATTGCATTACAACAACTTACCTGAATTTGTCTTTGCCTTTCCTCTTTTCGATGAGTGAGCCACTTACTTAAGAATAAGTTTTTTAAACTTACTTTTCATCTTAGCTATTAATTTTATGGACATCACATGGTTTAGATTTATCCATTAATTGAAACTATTTCCCTAAAATTGATGACTAAGATGTGAAATAAGTTTAAAAAACTTACGAGTAATTGGATCCCCTCCCCTTTCTGATTTATAGTTGGTTTGTAACTATGTTGTCCCTTGTGCCTAAAATCCTTCAGGTTGTTTTAAAATCTTACATAATACATATTATCTTATCAACCAATAATGTATTTATTGATAATGTATGAGTTTTATATATTTTTTATTGCATAATATACTATTTACTTTTAATTAATTATTATTGACTCTTCAAAAAATACAAATGAATATAAAATGACATAATAATTATATAAATGTTTAGACTAATAGTACAACATCTAAGAAGGAAACATTCATTTACCCCAATGGATTATAGTGGAGATATGATTAATTTGGAATATGTGATACTTAATTCTTCAACACAACAAAAACAGAAGAACAATTAAGTGAATATTCACAAATAAGCAAATTTTGTTTCCTAACCGATAAAGAACTATTCCCTTTCGGTTTTGTGATTGTCCCTCTAACAAATATTATTCTCATGAATTGAATTTTTGACGGGAATTCAATAGTACCTTAAACCACTAGACCAACGTCTTCATAATAGTATAACCAAATTAATGTCACTTATATAAAATTATAATAAGGAAAAAGGATGAAGGGTATTTTGGGATTTTCAGCCAAAATGAAAACTCATTATTTGTTGGTTTCCCATAGGTTTCCTCGCATTAGAGGCAATGCTAACATCCACCGTGAGGTCCAGCAGGTATTTTTTCCATCCACAATAGTCAAACCCGATACCTTGCTTAAGAGGAATCAAATATCTACCACTTGAAAACTCATTATTTATCTACAAGTACGTGAGGCTAACTCTTCCAGCAAATATTTTTTCCATCTACAAGACTCGACCAGAAACTTTATTTGGAATCAAACATCTACCACTTACCACTTGAAAACTCATTATTTATCTACACTATTATAAATTATTAAGAAATGAAGAAGAGCAGCATTATTTGAATGTTTTTAGAGTGAGAAGAAGAAAAAGATAAATGGCGTTACATTTTCTGAAGTATCCAATTTCAATTTCAACAAGTTTACACTGCGATTCAACCTTCACTTTACTTTCTCGCTTACGGATTCTCAATCTCCCAGGTACACATCGTTACCAATTTGTTACTTCCTATTTTATGTTTCTAGCATTTAATCAAACACGTGTGCTGCACTAATTATTTTGCTCTTGGAAATTCAATTTTAGTGAGATGGTTCAATGTTCATATTCCAACTTCGTTTAGGAGCTATGCTACTGCAAAATCAGAAAAGATTTTACCTTTAAAGAAGTAAGCTTTTATGAATTCTGATGTTATTTTTTTTTAATTCTTGTGTTATGTTGACTAATTTTATCAATTACTATGTTCATTCTGATGCATTGCTTTAATGGTGTGTATAAAGTAGTTGATAAAATTTTAGCATTCTTTGATTAGCTTTGTGTTAAGAATACAAATTTTCTATAGGCAAAGTGTTTAGTTTTTGTTTTGATTTTTTAATGGGAGAGGGGAGAGCGCATACCCAAGGTTTTAAATAGCAGTTTCGGTTTTGGATAATCTCAAAACCTTGGCTTTACAGATTAGTTCTGGCAATTGCAGCCACAATTGTGGTGACCATGTGATTTCACCGACTCCAAAAATTGACATTTTGGTGCCTATAATGGTTGCGGTCCAGATTTAGAACCTTGACTGCAGCTGCCGGGATGGTGATGGTAGTCGTGCTTATAGTAAGGATGATGATGGTAACATTTACATGAAGAGAATGAAAAGTTTTGCATTTTACTGTTGAATCCTGTTTGAAACCACTATAAGTTGTATATTTTTTACAACCTCGGGGTTAATGACCAAATTAATTTACTTTTATATGGGCCAATGCCTTATAAGGCTTAGTGTTTTGTTTGTATCTTTAAACACTTCATGTGCAGTTGTGCATATACTTTTACGCATATCATTTTAAATATGCCTAACACATTAGGTTAGGACTTAGGAGTACTTGGCCTTTCTAGAGTTATGCTTTTGATTTTGTTGTGGAGGGCTCTTTTCAACCAATGCGACTTGATTGCTTTTTATACCAATGATTGTATTTTTTGTTCTATTTTTTAATCCTATTTTTTAATATGACTGGAATATGTTATCCTCACCTTGTTCCTACTTTCAGCTTATACCCATTAATTTTTCACCCCACAAGAAAAAACATGGATGGCTCTGAAATGCTTTGTATCTACTTTTGCATTTACCTTTCAGGAAAAAGAGGCTGGATGAAGTATGTCTTGAAAGATATGAGCAATATAGTAGATCCATCATCCAGTCATGGATTTTGCAAGGTAATTAATTTCATTTTTTATTTCCAACATAATATATAGATGATCGGTTCAGGAGCCCAATTTGGTTATACTATTTTTCTATTTATAAAAAAGGTCATCCTAATTAAATTTAAATTAAGTGACATCGAATGCTTCATTCGATCCATATAGCCGACCCCACCTAGTAGAATTAAGGCTTGGTTGTTATTGGCATCTAATATGATACGCTTTTGTAATTTCTTGTTCTAGCCTTTTTGTGATTTCAAATATCATAGTGGTTGAAGATTTTGTTCAGGAATTAATTGAAGTTTTCTACTTTTGCAAACATTCATTCTTGTTGAAATTGTATCTTTGATAGGGAAGGAGGAAAAGAGAGTAAAGGAAATCAGAATATTAAGATAAGATTATATTATATGGTGTGTAAGGATGTGTTGCAAAATATAAACCCAGTGGTCCTATTTATCTAATAATTTTTCTTTTTTGATAGGAATTTTTTATTAAGGAAAACAAAAATAGAGAATAAGACATCCTCGGAAGAAAACAACTAAATATACAAAACTTAAGGTACTGAAGCACATAAGAAACATGCCAACCCTCTGCATGAATGACAAAGATACCTCCCCCCAAAGACCTCTAAAGAGGCCATGAACATAACATCAAACACAAGTAAAAACATTACTCTGTCCAAATGAAAGTTTGAGCATTTTTTTTCCAGTGGTAAACACCGTAAAATATGAAGGAGGCAAAGACTGAGCACTGACATAAAATCTTCACTTTCTTATGTGATATTTTCTTCTTATAATAATAGTGCATGAGGCTTCGACCTGTTATGCATTAAACATTCTAACAAAACATAATAGTTTTGTTTTGCCCTTTTCCAGCTCTCGCAGAAACTCTATTTTTGAATAAAATGGGAATTCTATTACTCATATGCAAAGATATTGGGCTGCTTTTTTTATTTATGTTTTTCTATATATTATATCATCTCTGATTGTACTTTCTCTCTCTTTTCTTCTGTCATAAAAACTAACGTGGTTACAAACGTTTTCACAGCCTTGGATACTCTGTTGTTAAATTAGCAACTTTAGCTGGTATTGACATATGGTAATAGTATTATCATCTATTATGTTCTTTGCACTGAGGTGAAAAGCTTTATCATGACCTTTTCTCTTGCAGTTAGAGGTCGGAGATCATGACCTAGGCTCTGCATGCATTCCTTTACCTGAATGAGCTAGAGTCCTAGGATCTTATATAATTGATTTATATATCAGTAGGGTGTTTCTAAAAGCATGAGTTTAAATTTAACTTCACTACAATCAATTTTGAGCCTCTCTAAAGCTTCAAGTTGCATGCAATATAAAAACTAAGTACGGCAACTTATCTAATTCAGAACCTTATTCTTTTTCTCTCTTTTTTCTGTGTTGTACTATCCTTGACTCAATACATGCTTAATATGTTTAATTTTGAAATCATGATTACTTTGTTATCCAGACTTTTTTATGGTCATTCATTGTAAGAATAGAAAATATAGCATCCAACTATCCAATAAAACAAATTACATTGATGATGCAGGCAAAGTATTTGTGAATGGGAAGGTGATACATAAAGCTGGTACCCCCGTGTCTGATAAATCTGTGGTGGAGATTGTGGCTGATGTTCCGAAATATGTATGTAGGTGAAGCCATCTAGCTCTCTTTACTTGAAATAATATCTCTACAGAAACTTTGGTGAAAGTGTGTTTCTGTTTGGCCTTTTTATACCAACACAGAGCTGGATATAAGTTGGAAGGAGCCATTGAACAGCTTGGTGTTGATGTTGCTGGTAAAGTAGCTCTTGATTCTGGGCTATCAACTGGAGGATTTACTGATTGCTTACTTCAGTATGGTGCATCACATGTTTATGGAGTTGACGTAGGCTATGGACAGGTAATTTATTACATAACACACATATATTTGGGTTAAGTTGGAGGTGCAAACACTTGGTAATAGAGTGGGAAAGGTGACTCGGTGGAGAATTTAACATCTCACAACAACATCACACATAAGTCTTTATGATTTGGGTCAGTGCCAATTAAGCTTCACTGTACAAGCTCATTGGCTTTGTATTTTTCCATCTATTTTTTTGGTTAAGTGCAAAGCTGACTGTATTTTTCCTTTTACTTCTTAGTTTTTTACAAAGACAGTTGCTTATGTTCAGTGTTTATGTGTTGAATGTTTGGCTTATGCCTTGGAGTCCTAAAACTTATTTAGGATTTGATGCTGTAGTTTTTATCTGGTTATGCATTTTGATGTCGTGAGGGTCAGCTCGGTACAACGGTAAGGTTGTTTGCCTTGTGACCTGAATGTCATGGGTTCAAAATCCTGGAAATAGCCTCTTCGCTCGCAAGGGCAATGATACCTCACTAGGTGGGAACCTTGTTTACTGGGCTGCCCTTACGTTTTTTGATGTTCTCATTCCCTACCGAGTGAGAAAAGGCTTTGGTTGTTTAAAAGTTTGAACACTCAATTAAACTGATAATACCTGTTTATAATTAGAAAGGACGAAAAACTCACTGTAACAGTGAATTCGTCTTGAAAAGTATAACAAGGATTACAAAGGGAAATGATGCATGGAAGTCTAGAAGCAAATTCTCTCTCAATTTGTTGAATACGCGCATGTATCACATGTTAATTGTACAGTAACTAGTGTACTGATAGTCATACAGCTGATTATTGTCCACTAAGCTCTACATAAGAAGTGAAAAGTAATTAATGAAAATGTTACCTCAGAGTAAAAGGAAGCATGACTGTGCCTTGAACATTTACACCTGGAGTTGGATTTGTGAGGTTCTTTGCATTTGAGTTTTTAATGTAAAAAATTATAATTTAGTAGTTTTAGAACTTTTTTTTGAAGTTAAGTAAACTCATCTAAACAATTAATCTTATTTTATAAGTTAAGCAAGAATGTGGAATTATGTTCTTTGGAGTCTCTGTTTTATATTTGCTTTTGGAGATTTTATACTCTTATTTTCCCATGAGTTTCCCCTAGCTGCACTACTTTATTGCATATGAACCTTTTCTCTGTGATACAGTATTGGTAATGACTCTTGACTTACTTAGGTAGCAGACAAAATTCGTAGAGATGAACGCGTATCTGTGATAGAGCGGACAAATTTAAGATATCTTGCAGGACTCCCACAAAATGTTGATTTGGTGACTTTGGACCTCTCATTCATCTCTATTCTAATGGTAAGCTCTGAAATCAGGTTAAATGTAGTCATATACTCCTATTACTGTGTATAGCTTTTATGTTTCTGAAAATTGGATTGGACCAGTCAGTTGAAGCAGGAACTACCCATTTACCAGTCTGGTTTATCCCACTTATCCAAACTTTGTCAAAATTGTCAAAACGATTGGCAGAACTGGATGCTTTATGGTGTACCGTTTAAGCATCTCTGGTTTTGGTAGTTGGATTGACCACTTTCTCTAACATGGCAACATTTTAAGGTTCCATGTTATAATGTTAAAAATTGCTTGAAAGCTCAATGTGAGGATCAAACTTGGGCATATAAAATAGCCAAGCCTGCAGCTACCAAGCTAAAACATCTTGATTTAAAATCAGGAATGTATATAAAGCAAAACCTTAATCCCACTAGGTGGGGTTCGCTACATGGAGTGGAAGACTTTAACTATTTACATAAGCTGTCTCTTATCACTCAAGCGCTGTATTGTGAATGGCATAGGAATAGTTTGGATACACAGCCACGCATATAAATAGCTAGAAATGCATTTGACTGGTATCTTATGGGTGGTTTTCAAAAACAGCTTTTCAGTTTGACATGTTTTTTAAATGAATTTTTTTGGTATCATGACCTTTTTTCTCCATATTCTCTTGATTATCAAGCTCCCAACCACCCTTCTTTGGAAACAAGAGGAAGACGGAGAGGAGACACTTGAGATGATTTTCACTGATTTTTTAAGAATTAAGTTACCTGTATGATTAGTCTTCTTGATCCACTAAATATTCTTTAATTATTTTAATTCAACAGGTCATGCCTGCTGTGGTCAATGTCATGAAGGAAGATGCAGCACTAGTGACCTTGGTTAAACCACAATTTGAAGCTCGTAGATCTCAAGTAAGGAATACAAACTTCTATTATTTCTTTTCTGTTCATTTTGATACTATCAGCAATAGAGTCAGTTTAGCTTTGGGTGAACAAAAAGATAGCAGATGCAGTTTTGTATTTTCCTCCCCTCCTTTTGCATCGATTCATTGAGAGATTGCTGTGTATTTGGTAAACCTAGGTGCATCCTAGAGTTTGAGCTGTTTCTTTAGATAAATTTAAGAGATTTTGGCCTGAGAAAGGAGAGTGTAGTATCATGAGTGGTTTGGATGGTGTCTTTAGCTAGACAGGAATGCTTGGATATAGAAGGAATACCTCTCTGCTTAGATATGCTATGGCATGTTCTTTCTTTGGTACCAGTATAATGTTGATTTTGTTGTGTAGTTTGCATCAGTCCATGTGCCAAGTCCTTAAAAAATGCACATGTTTTGCAATATACACAACTGTCAACCCATCTCCTATGTACAAATGGAAAGAGCCGGAATGCCGGATTATGAATTTTAATATAATAATTAGCAGTTCTATCCTAGTTTCTTGGAATAAAGAGGAAACAAAATGCTATTATTTCTAAACTTTTGGAATATAATTTTCTGTGCAGGTAGGAAAAGGGGGGATAGTGAAAGATCCCAATGTCCATCAAGAGGTGCGTAGTTATTGTTTTGCTTACACAATCATTCAAACCTTTTATGGGACAAAACTCATTCGGATGCTTATTTTGATTAAAATGATGATGTCTTTTTTTTTCTAATTAAAAAGTTTCTTATATTATTTATCATGGTTGGAAAGCACTCAAAAAAATTTCCTAGTTAGGTTTTTATACTTGTCAGAGAAGTTTTTTCTCATAACATGGCGATGTGATTCAAATATAAAAAAATGAACTTGACATAAAACTAGCTTTTACTTTTTTAAAACATCTATAAAAAATATGCTTTAAAAGAAGAAACCGATTTTAGAAGCTCATCCAAAGAGCCTAGTTTATGCTCTTTGGTTATGGTAGGACAATTCCTAGTTTATGCTCTTTGGTTATGTTTTTATATTTGACTTGTAAATAAGAGAAGAATATGTAAAAGTAATGTATTGTTGCACAATTCAGGTTCTTGAGAGGATTATAAAGGGAGTAGAGAATTTTGGTTTCTGCAGTAAAGGTTGGATTGAATCCCCTCTCAAAGGTGCTGAGGGTAATACAGAATTCCTTGTTCACTTCAACAGAACCCATTCAACACAACCCATAGCAAAGGTTCCTGAAATCATGAACAAATTAGATAACTAATCACATTTCTTGAAACTTCATTGAAGAAGATTGCTAGTTTGGAAGACATAACATTGCAGGAGAACTGTATTTTTGTGTACTGATTTGTTGTCGAAATCGTTGATGGTGGTAGTGATAAAATTTTGTATGAACCGTTACAAGAAATGACCGATGATGGATGAGTAAGGTTAACAGGGCATTTTGAGCCTGGAAATGGTTATAGATGCTTGGTCACATGAAATGGTTATACATGTGTTAGTTTGATCATACCTGTACTTTTTTCCCCTTCCAATCTAATGAAGCATAGCCCTTTATTTATATATGAATGTTTAATTTAGTCATTTATCTTCTTTTGTATTTATTTTGATTCTTTATATTTAAAAAAAATTAAATTTGGTCCTGTCATTGTAGCAGTTTTAGTTTGAGTGAAGTATTTTGGAAAAACCAGATTCCTACTAGGAATGGCAGAAGGCATAAACTAAGTTTTTTTCAAAAGGGATCAAAATAAATCTAAACAAAGATAAAAGACCAAATTAAATATGGTAAATGTCCAAAAATATATATAAGCCTTATTTATTTGCTTATTTGCCCTTCTTAATGACTTTGACTTTAACTCTCTTTTTTGTCTTTGGAATTGTTGACTATAAGACTATCAACTAAGAAGTGCTAAAATGTTAAATGATGGTAAAATTATAATGTTTAACATAATTTTTTGTTTACCTAAATTACCTAATTTAGTTGAAAGTGCTTATATGATGAGCAGTAGAGGGAGTATATAGTAAAATAAAAGGTGTGTAGTAATAAATAACCAAGATAACTTGTTTAGCTTTTTTTCTAGTTGAGGTGTTCTAATAACAAAGATTGTTAAAAAGCATGTAGAAGAGTGCAGTAATATAATTAGCATTTCTCAAAGAAATAAGTATTAACACTCTCATATCTTAGGAGACAAGAAAACTAGAACAGAGTGCATATATTAGAGGATCAGAATATCTTCTAATACAAAAGTTAAAAACTTTAACATTACATGTTTGCCCTTTGACCTGCAAGGTCATGGATTCAAATCATGGAAACGGTCTTTTCGCTTATGAGGGTAAGGCTGTGTACAGTTACCCTCCCCATAACTCACTAGGTATGAGCCTCATGCACTTGACCAACCGTTTAAGTGTTTCTTAAATACTACATTTTAAAAGTGCAACATACAACAACACACAAGTTAACACTAAATATTAAACAAAAGGATCATAATCACCCTGTTCACAACTCTGTTAACTAGTGGAGATATGTAGCTTGGTACTGATAGCCATTTCCATAGTAAATGGCATGAGTAGGAGAGGGGTTGTAGGTTGCAGAGCCAAAGAACGGGGGGCTATGATTGTCCGTTGGTCCGGCGTACATGTAAGGCCGGTCATACACATAATGTTGTTGGTACCTGTCAGCAGGTCTAGCATAGGAAAGTTTATCGGAAGGAATGTTAGTGACACGGGGACTGTATCCGACACCATTAGCACGAGGTCTCTTCGGTTGAGGCTTTGTCGCTTCAGTTTCCTTCTTCTTGTCAGCTTTGGCCTTCTCTAGTTGGACTACTCGTTTCTGGAGAGGATCCACAGGATACTGCTCATCGAGTTTATGTTCTTCAATGCATTTGATTACAACCTTAAGAGCAATCAGTTCTCGCTCATTGACCTCAATCTGAGACAATAGCATGTCATTAGGAATAGTAAAAAGATGAAAAATAATATATTACCACAAAAATCAATGAAGAATCAAACATAAAAATGCGTTGTATTGAGGTATCATGCAAATAAGGTCCGGCAGAAACACGAAAATGTATACTTGAGTACATATGTAGATATACATTTTATCCCTCTACTTTTCGGAATGATGCACTTTTGTTCCTATTGTTTCAATTTCCACAATGCCAAGCTTCATAATTTCATCGGGGGACATCTTTTAACTGCCACTTGAGAAAGATACTAAAATAGTTTACTATGTAAAACAAAGAAAACCTCCGATGTTGACGACTACATTATTTGTAAACAAACAGCATAAACAAAGGCTTGGTGAACACTGTACATTAAGGATCTCAAAGATCTTTCCCAACAAGCATATCCCAAAAGCCCTAAACTCCAAAGATGCCAAATTCCACAATCAAATTTTATACTGCTAAGACTTTCACGAAGCTCTAGCACCAAAGACATATGAAGTTTAAGGTAAAAATTTCAGTCACAGTTACAAATAATCGTTAACAGTCTTACTACACAACTAGTTTCTACAACAGCAAAAATTTATCTGTAACTCCCGAAATCGATATTTCATGATGGCAATAAAGACTATTAGGGTACCTCAATTGGAACTGGACAGAAATATCAAAAGAATCCACAATATTTCTGATCAATAGTTCAAATCATTAAAAGAAACCAGCAGAGGGAAGAAATACTTATTATAGAAGAGACTCAATAACACACCTGTGCGGTGGGAGATGAGTTAACACTTTTGACAGGAGAAGCTTTTCTTGCATCATTCAAGTAAGACTTCAGTAAAGGCACAGGAGAAAACTGTTCTGTAAGATCAAATGCAAAAGTCAAGTTAACGGCATCAATTTGCCGACCACTGCTCACCAAAATTTCGATCACACCTGCACATTCAAAAGTAAAACAAAGCATAAATTTAAATATGCAACTGCTGCATATGTTAGTTCCATGAACTTTTCATTTAGTTGTCTCAAATTTAGCTTACTATTGTTCAGAAAATCAGAAGGTTTTTAACTTTTTACAAGGTTTTGACCTATGATGACATTAAAAGTGAACATATACACACCAGGCATCTTCTCGGATAACCGAAGTGAACGACATAAATCAGCAGTTTGTCTACGCCGAGACACCATTGGAATCAGCCTGGACAATTCCTCCTCATTAAAATCTGAGGCAATACCAAAACTGGCTAAAAGTTGCAAAAATGCGTGAGCCTCCAAGGAATTCCCATTGCTAGCATCTATGTCAAGCATATCTAATCTTGGTTTCCACTCTTCAGCAACTGCCTTTGCCTTGTCCTTGATATCCTTTGAAATCATATCAGAGTCACTATTTGAGTTGGTTAGAAGAACACTTAAACACTCCATCAGCATGATACAGGTTCGGCGAAGACCCAATAAGTTTGCATCCTTCTTTACATCTTGATTTGCCACTTCGGTACAGTAAAATCCTTCCAAGGAATCTAAAACTAAACGAGCAGCATTAGGAGCAGCTCTTAAAGCTAGTGGCACTTCCTCCTTTACAGCAGCAAGGTTCTTACGGTTATCAGAAATAAACTTGTTAAGTCCTCCAACATCCATCCCTTTACAAAGTTTTACCAACTCTGGAAAGGACATCGACTCCACATTTCTACTTGCAGAAGAAATTTTCACGTCTTCTAAGTTGCCTTCAGCAGCAACAGACACACTATCCACCAGTTTCTCCTCCACTCCTGGTGTCCCATGACCCCCATCTGAGATGATAGCCATTACGTTTGCTGAAACTTTTCTGTGTTTTTCTCGACCATTAAGAATGGCCAATACAGCAGCATCCCTTTTCTCTTGAAGCCTCTGCAACGTAGCTTGCTCCTTGGCAAAAACAGCTGCTTCCCGCTTCTTCACAATTTCCCGAGCTTTCATTGTTTTGTTTTCTAACTCTTTCTCTTGGTCTTCCAATTCATGAAAGCGTCTCTTCAAGGATTTCTCAAGTCCATGGAAATGTTCCTCAAGTTCTTTCCATTTCAAGTTCAGTGTAACAGCTCGATAACTTTCAAGTTCAGCAAACGCCTTTTGGAGCTTTTGTATCTTCGAATTTGTAGAATCTATCAGTGTAGCAACTGACTCTATGTCCTCCATGGCAGAGAAGCTGAACAAGATAAAATAATGAAACAAATACCATTATTCAAGTTACATAAGCAGGAACCCTATGCAGCATTATGAACTAAATACTTATCAGCAATTACAGATACTCATCATTTCGATTTGGATGAACACAAATATGATCGCCATGTAGTAAATCTATGCGTAAGTTCGTGATAAAACGATATTGTCAATGCAATACTCTATGGTTAATAATATCCCTCACAAAGTTTAACTCTTTGTGATTAAAAGGAGAAGCTTCCCATGCTAAAATCTTAAGACAAAATCTCAAGACCTCGACCGACATCACTATTTTCAACAGCATACTTTAATCCCTCAAGTATTCATTTCTTTACAATTTGCTTAGTTGCTTGATTGGTAACTAAAACCCCCAAGGAAACAAGCAAAAACTGGATTAATGATCAATTTTTTGAGTCACAATAACAAAAACCCTAAAAAGGAAATTGGGGCAAAATCAGCACAACATTTCTATATAAACAATTATGGCAAGAAAAAAACAATACAAATATAATCAGAAAACTTAATATAAAAACTCTCCTCTTCTAAGTCATCAAAATTTTCACCCAGCATAGTAATAATGAATTTCCAAAAAATAACAAAAACTCTAAAAAGTTCTATTTTTTAATGGAATGTGTTGAAGAGAAAATAAAATGGTAAAGTGGGAAATGGGTTTTGTTCCATAAAAATGTTAAACAAAGCCGATCTAAACTGATCATAAGGAAAAAATAGAATTGAATAAATTAAATAAAAAAATAAAAAATAAAAGAAGAGAAGAGTTTTTACCTTATTGATGTAATGGAAATAAATTAAGGAGAGAAAGAAATAGAGAGTTGTAAATCCATTTTTGTGTTCTCTGTGTGTGAAGCTGAAACTATAAGAGAGATATGAGAAGAAGAAGAAGAAGAAGAAGAAAGAGAAAGGAAGAGTGTGTGGTGTTGCTGTTTCTGATACGTAAAAGAGTATCAGGTCACGAGACTAATACTAGTATACGTAAAAGAGTTGTAAATCCATTATTGATCGTTGATGATGTGTATACTTTTGTTTAAGAGTATAGTGGTTAATAAATTAACGGTTTATAATTTGATCACAATGTAAAAATACTTATACTATCGGTGCATATATTACATCATTCACCAATTAGGTGACAATCACTAATAAGAAAACTAATCTAGTGATATGAATATCTAAATGTTTGATTTATGTGAATGTTACTTGTTGAGAAAATCAATTATATAGGGGAAATGATGGAATATTTTTAGTAGTACTAAAAATAACTATTCATATATAGTTAGCAAAATAAAATTAATACATTCATGGTGTTTTGTGTTTGAAGAGGTATTCAATTTGGCTCGTAAATTTGGAATTGAGATCCTCTCTAGTACTACATATGAACTCAACTCAAGTTGTTATTTATATAGAAGAGGTGCATGTTATTGGCAATGTTTTATGCATGAAGAACGTTTGTTGGTGTAGTAGGTGATGACTCGACTCAAGGGCGGGCGTGGGTAGTGCTTTCACGTACCCAAACTCGCAATATTTGTAGGTACCCGTGTGAGTACCCAACGAGTTTTTAGTTTTAATTATATATTTATATAATTTTTAATAATCAATATGCAAATATAAATGTTACATGAATAATACGATAAATTTATTATCATAGTTAAATATGTGTAATTAATTATGAAATAATAATAACAAAGTATATGATATATAATCTAAAAATAATAATAAATATATATATAAATTTAACTAAAAACTAAATATATAGACTTGCAAATACCCGTGGGGTGGGTATCACAAAACCCGCTCCCGCCCATAAGCTATTATTGCTGGTATCCGTTGCGGGTATTTCTACGGGTACTCACGGGTCGGGATTTTTGTCATCCCTAAAAGTGAGTTAGAACATATGTCTTCATAAAATTTCTCTAGAAAGACATATATGTGGTGAACTCTAACATATACATGAGATATGAAAGGTATATTGTATTAATTGTGGCTTCTAGTGGTATAATTCCTTTATTATTACAAAAGGGTAGAACAACACACTCTAAATTCAAGATGCATGTACAATTGAAAACTTTGTTTGTAACATTCATCAAGCATCTAAACTTGCAGGCCTACTGAAACAAAACAAAAATAATTATATGAGGTGAAGCTCTGATGACAATTAATTTTTGCTTCGAATCACTTGATAAAAGTATTTGAGACATAATAGGTACAACAACCAATGACTCAATTGTATTTGGAGGTGATTTCAGTCAAATATTGATAATGGTTCCAAGAAGGTATCATTCATATATTGTACATACAATGATCAATACATCATATATTTGGTATCATTGTATAATGTTAACTCTTACAAAAGAATATGCATCTACAAAATAAGGATAATGCAATAGAAGTCAAGGAATTTTCTGAATAGATATTAAAGGTGGGGAATGAAAATATATCTGAGCTTAATGATGGTTGTGTTGAAATAGGTATTTCAAAAGAACTTTTGATTCTTGATTTTGATAACTCAATTGATGTCATGGTGCATATCGCCTATCCAAACTTACAACATCACTATAAGGATGAACATTTTCTACAATCTAACTAGGATAATACTGGCATCAACAATTGAATTTGTTGATCAAATAAATGAATATGTTATGAGAATAATTTCAGGTGAAATTTTATTTTAATTATTTCAACTTATAATTATCTCCGTGTTAAAATCCAAGAGTGAATCTTTTGGATGAGAGTATGAAAGTATTTGTTTTAGTTCCAATCAACAAAATAATTTATTTTATGTATAGGAATATGTTTATTACTATATTTACTCTCAAATCACTTTTACGATTTAATTATAATATAGTATAGAACTATGTCAATCCCATAAGGAATTGAAATAGAAATATGAATCATACTTTAGTTTTACATCAATTACAATGGAATACATATTTTGGTTGGTTTTGTGTTGCTTGCAAGTGAAGTAATTTGCAAGAAAAGTAAAAGTAATATTTAAAATTGAAGAGTAGAGTAGTATTTGCAAATGGATGTAAATTTCTTTAATATTTCAATATCAAAATGATTGAATACACAAGTTAATGTTTTATGCTTGATTTCACCACACATAAGTTCTTAACTAACTTCATCTGGTGATTTTCAAACCTTGTTTAATACACTACCACCATTGGTTTACACACGGTGAAATGAGTCTCTCACATCTCATTTTAGCTTCCACAATGTTTGATACCCTTGAAAACAAATTGCCTCATTTGGATGCTTAATATTTTTTTGGTTTCCCAGAGGTATCCTCACACTGTGGGCAATCCTGTCCGAGCCGGGAACATCCACATGTATGTAGGTCTCTCAACATGTATTTTTTCCATCCACAAGACTCGAACTCAAGACCTTATTTAAGGGGAATCAAACATGTACCACTTCAATAGTGATTAATGTGTTTTCTTTTTCCCTTTTGAATAGAACATGCATACCATGGTTGAGCCTATAATTGTATAAAATTATGCATCAATATTACATACACTTTTCCCTCTCCATTTTTATTATACATATTTTTCTTCTTTGTCATTTTTGAATTATTTTGTCTCTTATATAAACTATACATTATAAATAATTAAAAAAATATGACATTGTCATGTATTAATATAAACTCTAATTGTATTATCTTGAAAATTGAAAAGAGTATAAATGCAAATTTTATATAAACTTAAAAATTAAAGAAGTACCTAACTTTACCTAATTGGCTTAGTGCATATAATTTGGTTAAAAACTAATTGCATTATCTTTATTGTGTATGATGTGCTTGCTTCGCTAGATTCAACCACATATGAAGAAGAAAAGAAATTAATAGAATATGTTTGTCATTATTAAAGTGGAATGAATCCAATGAAGACATCACATGGGTAAGATAGAATTGATCGAATAAAGATTTATTGTCTCAAAATATGTCTTGTATTAACAAAAATTTGTCATATTAATTAAAAAAACATTACTTTTTATATTTTTATTTTATTATTATTGATATATAACATAATTTATGACATGATTTAAGATAATAGATTATTCTATTAGAGTATTGGTCTATTTATTCATCACAAAAATACGTGCATTGAAAATGACTTCAACGTGTAGTATTTGGTCAGAGACTCACACGGCTTAAGATTTTGACACGTGGAAAGTTGACATAAAAATTCTCTCTCCTCAACTTCACTATAAATTGGTGTAAGCACTTATTATGAAAACTCATTCTTCTGTTAATTATTACAATAATTTCATTCATAATACTATTAATTTCCTTTACCTTGTGAGAATGTCTAGCTCTAACTGTGGGTGTGGAAGTAGCTGCAAATGTGGCAGTGGATGCAAGTAAGATATTAATTTAATCACATGTTCATACAAATAATTGTTAGAAAGATTTTGTCATGTTTTTCAGATATTATTTTTATTATATGAAAGTGTTTGATTTGATCAACAAAGAGTTATTTTTTCTCTTACAAGTTCTGTTCTTCTGAATGTTTTGATTGATTTTTGGATACCCTTTGGGATGAATTTTATGAATATCAATACTTTCATTATGTTCCTGCATGGGTTCTTAAGCTTATGATTTTTTTGTTCTTACCCATGCTCTATTTCGGTTTTCAAAGTGTCTTTTGATAGGAGTACCACTTATTCTCCTAATATTTTTATCTCTTAGTTAATAAAGTTTTCAGGTCTTTATCATTTATTTTATGGGTTTTGGTTATGTTTGTCTAGGTATAGTTTTGAAAAATTCTCTGGTTGATTTGATTATCTATTTGGGTACCCTTATTCTCTAAATAAGCAATAATACTTTTAACTTTTGTTTTTTTTATGTTCTTCACATATTTTACACCATGTGTTAGTTATGTTGATTAATGTGTTCATTATTCTTGTGTTGCAGCTGTAACAAGTACTCAGAGATGACAACATCGGAGACTCTTATTATGGGAGTTGCACCTTTGAAGACCCAATTTGAGGATGCTGAAATGGGTTTTGAAGCTGAAGATGGTGGCTGCAAGTGTGGATCAAGTTGTACTTGTGACCCTTGCAATTGCAAATGAAAGATTGAATCATAAAAAGATGTAATAATAATAATAATATATACATGTATTCTATGTTAGGGTTTGTGTTTGGTTGGAATAAAGTAGTAGTCATGGCTCATGACTCATCTTTACAAAATTTGAATTCTAGCTTTCTAGGATTTGGATTTGTATTGGATTTGGATTTGGATTTGGATTTGGATTTGGATTTGTATTTGTATTGGATTTGGATTTGGATTTATTGTATGTATTTCAATTCTCATCCTTTGGTTGTGTTTGGTTGTTCTTGTATAAAAGTTTAAGATAATTTGAAAGGATAAGGATCCTCTATCCTAAGAAAATCTTGTCGACATATACCAAACTAATGAAATCTCATAGAATAGCGTACAAATATTAATTTATGTTATTATAAATTATACTTTTAATCAAATAAAATTTTCTGATTGGATAGGGACACTAAATGAGACACCCAATGTGACAAGTGATCCCCATCCAATTTGAAACACCAATCTTGCTTATTAATCGAATACTATTATGCCTTTTGGATTGGGCGGAGATTACCTGTTCCAACTTGATGTTCTCAATTTTGTCTCACCCACTTATATCTAGACATGTGGATTAAATATATTATTTTTATAAAATAAAATATTTTTATTTGTTAGCAAATACTGATTGATCCGAAACAAGAAAACATGAAACTTAATGACATCTCTTGCTTTTGGAATAAGGTGTTGTCAATTTAATTCACCAAGTTGTGCATAGTGGTAATAAAGAATCTAGAATTGATAAATATGACATGACAAAGATACTCTTTTCACTCATATATCCAAGTAGTCAAAACATAAAACACAAGACTAATTAAGAAGATAAACATGGTTGACATATAATTAAATTGTTTAAATATGTAATATATAATTGAGTTGTTTAAATATGATGTTAGGTGTTAAATTTTTTACATGTGAATGAGAAAGACTTTATTATTAAATATGAAGTACTTTTCAATAATCTCAACTACTGAAGAATCATTGTTGCACAAAAAAGGAAGAGTTATTGTCATCATTTTGTTGCAGTGCACTACTTCTTTAGTTGACTTAGTGTTTGGGTTCCTCTAATTTTTGGGAAACATTATGTGAAAGGGTAATATTTTTTTGTATTATCAAGACTATTCTTTCACTCTTTTGGGTAAAGAATTAATCTCTTTCGGAATGTATGATTGTCTTTTCCAACAAATATCACTCACAGGATAACTTTTTGGTCATTCTCAGGATCTAGCAGGGTCTTACATCACTAAATCAACATATTATTGATTGTGAAAGGGTGACATGTTTGTTCACATATATCATCATAAATTATTGAAGTGCTACATAGGTAAGTGGACCATCAATGGAACTTGACTTTACCCATGGGCTTTGCTAATAAAAGTTATTGATGATGACTTGTAAGGGTTTTATAAGCACATGTATTTACGAGTGTTGTGAGAATCCGATCGGACTTAACAATTGGATCGGTTTGATCGTTGATCAAACTTAAAAACGGCTTTATATTGCAGTGCTTTATATTGCAGTCTTAATCAAATGAGAGTTGGACCACTTTGAAGCAGAGAAATTCTGATTCAATCGTGTTAAACCTGCTTAAAGCCGAATTAACCCGGGAAGTTAACCGAACGGTTCACTTAAAAATAAATAAAAAATGTAATACTACTCTAATATGTTGTTTTACTACCATCCAAAAAATATGAAGATGTTATTACTTCAACATAATTATATAAAGTTTTACATTTATATACTATTATATATTTTTAGATAAAAATTATTAATCATGTATGGAATCACCCAATAAGACCGTACGATTTAACCGTTTAAACCAGTTAAACATAATATGAAACCTCTACTGATTTGATGTCTGGCTCAGGTTTCACAATATTGATATTTACTCATCCATATTATATTATGATCGGGTAACTTAGTTAAAAAAACTAATAGAGCATAATAATAATAATCCATTATATAAATGCACATATGCGTTTGTTTCAAGGAAAGATGATAAACTTCAAAGATGGGGGAACTAAAGAATAAACAAAATCGGGTAAGACATTAATTTAATTTAATTTTTAAAAGATATAGTTATCATCATAAATAAGTCTAAAAAGTTTAAGATCGCTATTATATTAGTCCTTCTAGTTCTAGAAACTAATTTGACAGTTATGTGAACTTTCACACCCTAAAGTTTACATACATTATAATATATATAATATATTTATTGCATGTAATCATTTTAGGCTTTGAGAATTATTTGTTGACAATCTTCTTTATAGATATTGGTAAAGTGAGCACGTTGATGATGACCAAAGTCAAAGATTATATAGATTGAGTAACTATATATATATATCTATATTTCTATATAATGTCAAAGCATAACTAAAAGGTATATATATAATTGATCAGACATAATTTTTATATTCTAAAATTGATATTTTTAAATCCAAGTAAGGTTTTAAGTAATAAAAATTGATAATACGTGCAAGGACAATGTTTTTACAACTTTTGAGTTGATAGAGGATGAATGATAAATTCATTTTTCAATACAAAAGCATAACATAAATTGTTATACGTTAGTAATATTATAACAACAATCATATTTGATTAAGCACAATAAATCTTTTGAGTGAAACAAAGAACACATTAATACATAATACTACTAAACTATAATGTATATATACGTTGCATATAATTTTACAATTTGTACCCAAAAAAATATAATCTTACAATAATTGAATGTACGTGGAAATGTAAAAACATGGTCATAAAAGGGCTCGAATAACATATTTTTTATTTGTAACATTCAAAAACTAAAAAAAAAGTGTAATATTTATGCACTGACAATGTAAAGATGTATAAACAGTCGTGTATTATCTATCCTTTATTTTGATTACTTTTTTATGAAGAGTCAATAATGATGGAGAATGAATGGTAGATGATGGAATGATAGTGTAAAAAACTCTTACACTATCAATATATACATCTTTTTCTCAACTAAAAAATTTCATTATATTCAACTGCAAATTATAATATCTAATATAACTTACTATATTTAACATTTATAATATGTAGACTGCACATTACAAACAATAGGAAAATGAATTAATATGTATAGAAGTGTATGTTAACACACTAGTATATAATAAAGTAAAAAAAATGATATAGATTGTTTAAGAATTACTATACCAGAATTCCCATGTAACACTCATTCAACAGTGTCCGTATGTAGAACACTATTAAATGATAGGTAGAAGAAAATTAATAGTGTTCGGTGAAGAAGTAAATATTGTTAAATATGATAAGTGAATATATATTCAACATGACTTAATTTATTGAGCGTTGTTTAATGTATGACTGAAAGATTCAACAACACTCCATAAAATAAATGTTGTTGTTTCTTACACACTCAACAACGCTCACTTCAATGTGTAAGAATTAGTCTCGCTTCACTGAGCGATGTCGAATCTTTGGTATAGATCTAAAATAAAACTTCACACATATTACTCGTTCATTCAGAAACTAAAACTCAGAAAACCTCCATACAACTCAGAACCTTCCTACGCTAAAACTCACACAACATTCATTCATTCAACTCATCTTCCCACAAAACTTTCACATGACACTTATTCATTAAACTCAAATTCCCACAAGACTCACGACAGTAATCATTTATTTATTGAAGATATTGAAAGTGAGTTATTAGTTTTTCCTTTTTGTAGCTCACTATAGATGATTTAGGTTATGATTTATGCCCAATGTAACTTTTTGTTAAATATAATCGGTTTTAGGTAGTCCATCTCATACATTTGTAATCTAGTTAGAATTAAATATTATTTTATCATTCTTATGGATCAAGACAAAGTTTTCTTTGTTGATAAAAAATGAATGAATGGCACTGAATTGACGAAAGAATATGAGGTTAGAGTGAAATCCTTTATTCAGTTTGCCACTAAGCGTGCCTAAAACTCTTATAGAATTGCATCTCATTGTTTAAAATATTGTTATATAAGGCGATTTATTTCAAATGAGTTAAAAGTTCATATGAGGGTGATCGTTTGGAAGAACTGACAAATGTGATCGAAGAGGATCTTCGTGTTTGTCTTGAGATATTTGAGTGATTGTTAAGTGATACTGATAAATTGTTATATGATGGTTGTGCTAAATTCACAAGATTGACAGCACTATCAAGGTTGTATAAGTTGAAATATATTAATGGATGAAGTGATAAGAGGTTTACAGAGTTACTTGCACTTTTGAAGGATATGTTATCGCAAGATAATATGTTCTCTTCTCAAACCTATGATGCTAAACAATTGTTGTGCTCTATTGGCTAGACTATGAGAGGATACATGCATGTGAAAATAATTGCATTTTATTTTTGAATGAGTAAGTTTCGTTAAAGTTTTGTCATAAATGTAATGTCTCGCAATATAATAAGAAAGACTTAACTCTAGCAAAGGTTGTATGGTATTTTCCGATCAAATCAAAATTTAAGCGCATGTTCAACTATGAAAAAGACGCAAAGTATTTGACATGGCCTGATGATGAATCGATTAAAAATGACAAACTTTAGCATCCTGTAGATTCTCCTCAATGAAAAAAATTGATCATGACTATCCTAGTTTCGGTTAAGAATCATGAAATCTACACATTGAATTATATATTGATGAAATTAGCCCACATAGTGTTCATAGTAACTCCCACAATACATGGCCAGTGATGTTGATGATATACAACCTACCTCATTGGTTATGCTTGAAGTGCAAGTTTATGATGTTATCTATGTTAGTTTCTTGTCCTAAACAACCAGAAAATAATATAGACATATATTCGGCTACATTAATTTAAAACATGAAGTAAATGTGGGAGACATGTATAGAGGTATATGACGGGTATAAGGATGAAAGGTTCAACTGAAAGACTTCGTTATTCGACACCCGACATATAGTAATCTATCAGGATATAGTATAAAAAATAATTTTGCATGTCATGTTTGTGAAGAGAACACACATTTGACGAGATTGGAATATTATAAGAAGAATGTATTCAATAGGTATCGTAGATTTTTGCATCCAAATCATCATTATCGGCAATAGAGAAAAACATCCAATACAAACCATGAAGAAGGTAAGGCTCCTTTGTTTTTAGCGAGTGACCAATTATTTCAAAAGTTAAAAGACTTAACTAATAACTTTAGTAAACCTTTTGTAGGAGAAATGGGCATAAACGAGTGGAAGAAAATGTCAATCTTCTTTGATTTGTCATATCGAAAGTCATTATATGTAACACATTTTCCAGATGTTATGCATATTGAAAAAATTATATTTGAAAATCTCTTAGTACCTTACTCAATATTCACGGTCAGTGACGATGCTATGTGGTGTTGAGGATGTGCAAATGCACACCCTGGAACTTTTTGGGAAAAAATCTATATTAGTTATTGAGAAAAAATATATATATTGAGAGTGTAAGTGTTCTATACATTGTTATTGCATTATCCATTATCCATATTTAATCATCATTTACTCTTAAAATAAAAGTAATTCAAACAAATGATATATTATCTAGTGACTATAAATATTTAAGCATTGCATATATATTACATTCTTACTTAAATTCTACAAGTCCAAAATTTATTCTTTTGTAAATGACATGACATGCTTCGTGAAAAATAAATAATCATTATTATATTGAATTATTTTATAATTATAGATATGCAACTCGAGGAACTTCATAATCGAATATCTAAGACAAATACTATGTTGTTTCTTTGTGTGTCTTGTTTGAGTCTAGCTGACTTCTTATCTAGTTTTGATATGACAAAACTGATTGAATTTGTAAAGTTTTATCCACATGATTTTTTGTTCAACTGATTTTTTGATGTTTGATAATCAACTTGAGACATATATCATTGATATGCATAATACTGTGGAATTTGCTTCTTTGAAATGAATAAATAATCTTAAGATAAGTTGATTGGAGGTGGAAGACACACCGTTTCTCATTAATTTATCTTCTTTTGAAGTTAACAATACAATTTTAAAAAAAAATTCCAACTATGAAAATTGTAAAAGATAGATTGTGTAATAGAATGGAAAATGCATGAATGAATAACTATTTAGTGACTTATAATTGATTAGAAGTGTTCAACAATATTGACAATGAAATAAATATATATTTCAACAATTTCAAAATATGAAATCACATAGAGATTAGTTATGAAATATATATTTTATTTGATTAAATATATTTAAATTTTGTAATTTTGACATCAATATTTTCATTTTTTTAATTATGATATTTATTATTTTTATTTTAACCTATGTTGCACAACCTGCCTCTACATCCTAGAATCGTCACTGTTCACGATAAGACTAAAAATGAATTGAATGTAATATTGGAATTGGTTAGTATGAGAGTAAGAACAAATTGATAAAGATGAAAAATATACATTTTTACCCCCTGCAAATTATATTTTGTCTAGGAAAGAGAAAACATAATCCTATAAGTTTTTTCATAGCGTTAAAATTCCAGATATTCATTCTTCAAATATTCAATACATCATTTCAAATATTAGTATGTTAGTATTTTTATGGTGAGTAATATTTGAATTCTCAATCTCCTTATCGCTCTACTTCTTATGTATTCCACCTTAACCACTTAACCATTTTATAACTCCCTACAAATCAATTCTTATAACTCATCCTTAACTATGTAGTCTCATTTATACTAATATATTAAGCGAAAACATGACTTAAGAGTAAATAAGTAATTGAACAAATGTTATTTTAAATTCCAAGATTTTCCTTCTCTATAACACTTCTCTATTTCAAACTGAAAATAAAATAGTATTAATAAATCATATTAATGCATATAGGTTGAATTTCAATTATGAAGGTTTCTTGACATTATTGCACATGAATTTGTTAATCTGTATTAATCATGCTCTTCTCAATCACGTAATTAGGCAATAAACGAAAAGATAATAAATTAAACGGTATTCCATTTAATTTGAATACAAGAAATATGTAAAAGATTATAAATTAACATTTAACATGTAATAATTAATATATTCCATCACATAGAAAATTTTACAAAAATTAACATATTCCATTAAGCACTCAGCGTTAAAAATCACATTCAATATAGAGAAATGCCTCATCCCAAAAAGATTCAACAATTGTAAATTATTATTTGCCAAATTCTCATCTTAAAAATGTAACAATTTATGAATTATGTATTTCTTTATAGAACTTTTATTGTTTTGTGAAAAAATGCTTTTAGATGAAAATCTTCATATTTTTTAAGAAGTGTAAAAAATAATCAAATCAAATCAAAGATTGCCGGCTTATTTCTTCTTTTGAAAAAGTAATTTTTTATAAGAAGTTATAGTATATAAACATTGTACGTTCAATCCCAAACAATATGAATGTGGGTTGACAAATATTAAGAGGCATTCCTTACTCAGCTACCCATAATAATAATATTATTATATAAATACGAGAAAAACTTGGCTGGAGACGATCCCAACACCTCATATTTATATGTTGTTAATCATAGTTTGACAGGTCATTAACTTATAAGCCACACTTTACCAAATCGTTAAATATGAGATCAAGATAGAGGAAAGAGAAAGAGGAAAAAACTTAAAAAACCTCATAATTTAATGTCTTATCAAACTATGATTGGTTATATGTAAATATGAGGTATTGATGTTATCTTCAACCAAGTTTTTATCTATAATAAATACATGGTTATTAAAATATTATTTCATTAATTAATATATTGATGTTTAAGATTATGATAATATATTATAAACTAAATAAATGCAGTACGTTTTGACTAAAATTTATATTATTTCTTATTATTAATCACATTAATAATTTCATACAAAAAATAATACACCAAAATTTCTTTAGTTTTCCATTTATTTGTACTAATGTATTGAAACATGTGAAAAATAATATTGTTTGTATGGAGAGAGACAAATTGGAAGTGAAAAAGATGATGTGAAAAATAAATGTATAATTAAAAATGTATATTTAAATTCTGGATTTCTAAAACAATAAGATATTTAGAACGAAGAAAAATGTTAAAACATCAATATATGATCAGTCGAGTGATGATTATTTTCTCTCTAATTTTTTCATTCTACCTCCTTATTTTTAATAGGGTTTTTCAAATCCCAACCAATCCAAATATAAAATCGAAAATCTGTCAAAAATAAATCAAAATTGTAAAAATCGAATGTTATTAGATTGCATTGATTTAAAAAAATGATCAGTCTCTTTAGTATTTGGTTGTAACTCTAGGAATTAGACCGACTCAAATTGAACCTCATTAATTTGGCTTATTAGTGATCTGCACAAAGATGTGCATTAAAGTGTTTAACACTTAACACTTCAGTTCTGTAATATTTGAAACAAACTAAAATGTAATTTCAACAATCAACTAGTCATATGATGGGTTTAATAATATTCATTTAATATGACTAAAAAATATGTATTTTCTATATGATATATTACACGTAGGTAAAATGTTTATATTATAGTTAATATATTTGTTTCTTTTTTAATGAGAACATCCTTATGAATATTCTTATTCATTTGTCATGGTGTCAATTATGATGGGCTTTGAAATAGTAATTTTTTAAATTTGTATAATTGTTATTTGCTTGTATATTAAAATCATGCTACGGAGAAGGTTGTGAACTTGTGATATTATATTTTTATAGTGTATGTAAATAGTAATATGAATAGGGATGGAAATGAGAACCCATATATGCAGGTACCTTCCGATAATACCTACAACAGGTCAGGTTCGGATCCATATTTTTGGACTCACGGGAAGTTGGTAACGAAGATTTTGAAACTTACTGTTGAAAGAGTTTAAGTTTGGCTAATGAGATATTGAGACTCGTAATTCTGAAATATATATACTTATATATATAATACAATAATATAAGTAGACATATTTTCCATCATAAGTGTGATGTTATGTTGTTGAGTAGCAATGTTATGATTGTTATTTCATAATTATGATGTAATATTATGTTGATGGAATGATTTTAGATATTTGATGTAATTTATTGTCTTATTTTAAATTACATTTTTTAGTAAAAAGATTTATATTTAAGTGACAATTTAAAGTTATGTATTTGTACTTTAATTACGTTTTGTAATTGTTAATATTCTTTTTCCTTTTCATTGTCTAAAATAATATACATGATCATAGGAAAGGTACATGTGAACAAATGTATAAGTTGTTTGTAATTTTTTAAATTTTTCTAAATTTTTTATACTCGTGGATCTACTGGGTACTCAAGAACTCATGGATAGAATATCCAATGAATACCTATGAGACTTTGGGGCAAGTTTAATATCGAAGTAGCGTAACGGAGTGAGTCTGAATACCCGAACCGATCTAGACTCATTGTCAACCTTAACTACAACAAGGTTGTGATTATGTTAACATCAATGCATGTGAACTTCTCATTCAAAGTATATATATAGTTTCAATCATTTATAATAAAAAATCAATCCAAATCTATCCAAATCATATATAATATTTGTATTGAATATCTTAATATAAACAAATCAGAATAGACTATATATTAATTATGTATTTTGATTGGATTTTTTTTTAATACCTAAAAGCAATTTAAATCAACTGCAAACACCCCTAATTTTTACCATGGAATGTAGTCAATAATTGGGAAAGTCAAAGGGAAATAAATTAATATGAAAAAATATTATTTATATATTTAAATAGAAATTGTTTAATATATTAAAAAGTTGGAATTTTAATATTTAAAACATTAAATCCAAAACATTTAAATCTAAATATTATCTAGGTCATCATTTCCTTTGTTTCCTTAATTAATATAATCTTTCTTTTAGACTTTACATTCATATTGTATTTAATACAAATTATTCACTATTATATAAAGGTAAAACCTACTTATATTACATACCAGTAATTGAACTAGTATAATTTCTATATATAATTACAAACTTTGCCCATTTTAAAAGTTATCACTTACTTCCTCTTTTGATGTTGCATTATTGTTAATATCTATCTTATTTATAATCTATTCAACCAATCTTTTAACAATTTCATTTTTTTTCATTTATCTATAATATAATTTTCGTTTATTTTGTAGAAGCAAGATCACTATCTCAAGACTATCAAGTTTTTTAGTTCATTTTGTCTTTCCTTTAGAATTTTTTCTAAGTATTATGCTTTTTTTAACATTAGATGATATTTGTAATCATTAGCATAATCAATATTTACAAATCGTTTAATTATATAATTGTTATCATTGTTACAATAAGAAATTTAATATATATATATATATATATATATATATTATTTTAAGGAATTCATTGCATCTTAGATACATTGCTTCCTTCAGAGATTTTACGTTTTCTTTGTTACTTTATAGATTCACATTTTTATTCTATATCTCTTTGTTTATGAGTGTGAATTTTTCATTTTTTATTCTTTTGAATTAGAATGTGTTATTTAATTCATATACATGTATTTTATGTTATTCTTTGTATTTTATTTCCATATTCTGATTTGGAATTTAGCATAGAGAAAAAGAAATGTATTTCATTTATTTAACTCATTCACTTCAATAAGCAAGTCTTTTTGACCAAGGTTTTATCTTTTTTATAAATAAAATTCGGATTTTTTATTCTTTTTTTGTGTGTTTCTCTTTTCACTTTGACTCTTGATTTTTTAGAGTCTTTCTTTCTTCATACCCCATAACCCAAAATGAAAACTTTTAGGTGAGTTTTACTTCATTTTTATATGGTTCGCTTTTTTTCTTTGATTTTGCAATGGAAAAAAGTTTTAAATCAGAAAGTTCACACTTTAAATGAGGTGTTAAAAAACGATTACTTCAAAGTTTGCTAGTTTATTCTTAATTGGAAGATAATTCTTTTATAAGAATTTATAGCATGTAAAGATCTAACATTAGGAATGTGAGTTTATAATATTTAAATCTATATCATATTTACGTCATTATTTAATTTCCTCTATTTTCTTAATTAACATTTTTCTTTCTTTGAGACTTTAACAAGAGTTAGGGAGTAGATTAGGAATCAAAAAAGATATTAGCATCTCATTTATCCATATTAAACAGTATCATCACTAATTACATACACTTTGATACCTTTAATTTATTTTCAAATTTTATTTATTAAAATAAAACAATTTACTTTTTTTCCCGTGTCATATAAGAGTTCATCTTGTTCTTATGTATTTCTTAATATAGTAGGAAAATCAAGAGCAAGTGACTCAAGGTAAAATACTAATTGATTGATTTGATTTTCTTCATTGATTTAAAAATACTTGAAATACAATTATTTCAATTTTATAGAATTAATAACGAATAAATGGTGTTGAATGTCGACCTTCTTCTCACTTTTGGTAGGAAGTTAGAGACGATGCAAATCATAAATGAATTATAAAATTCCACTAATTTTGTTTAATAATTGAAAATGAATAAGTAATTTTAAATGGAATTAATAAAAAATAGATTATAGCGTACGTGTTCACTTACTTCTTCTTTTGGGAGTAAGTTAGAGATGACGCATATCATAACTAGACTATAAATATTCAAATAAATTTGATTAATAATTTTAAATGGAATTAATAATAAAGATATTATGTTAGTTGTATATCTTCCTTTGACTTTTGACAAGAAGTTAGAGACATTGAGAACTATAACTTTACTATAAAATTTCATAAAATATTTGCTGATTTATTATAAAAAATGTGTTTGAATTAAATCTTATATCTATTAGACATATTAATTTTTGAGTTTAATAAAAATAATAATATTGATTATAAAAAAAGTGAGTAATTCAAGGATTAGATGATGTGTGTTCCTTTTGAGGGAAAAGTTAATATAATGGATGAAACAATGATAGTATAAAAAGAATTACTAGCATGTTAATTTTGTTTTCCAAATACTTTTCTCACTCCTCCTCCTATTTTTTTTTTTTGTTTTTTCTTGTTTTTTGATACTTATCTTTATTTCTAAGTTTATGTTGTAATGTGTTGTTTCTCCCTCCTGTTTACAGGGGTATTGAAAATACATGCACTGATAGTGTATGAGTTTGATACATTGTCATTGTTTTACATATCATTCATTCATATTTGAATATTATTGCTGCAAAAAAAAGTAATTCAAATGAATGGTCGATGATATAGTGATTGTGCATAAATGTTTACACTGTCATTTAGGGGTGAGCATGAGACGGGTTGGGACGAATTAAGGCTTGTCCCTTACTCGACCCTAAATTTTGGTCGGGTCATTATTTTGAGCATAGACCCGAACTTATACCCGAAGCTAACCCGACCTGAATATCCACTGAGACAGCCTTTAAACCCGATCACGACCCTAGACCCGATTACATATAATACATACTCGTTTTAGATAAAGTTTTCTCAATATTACTTATTATTATGAATACGTAATTTGACATATAAAATGATATATGTATATATTATGAATCATGTGTATATGATGAAAAATTAGAGAACGAATAATACTTTCGACCAAAGAGGTGTTATTACTCTCTACACAAGTGAATAAAGACACATATAAACACAATGAGTGAGTGGACACGAGACATGTCGGGTTAGAACGAGTCATATTTGGTCTATACTCAATCCTAAATACTGAACGAGTCTAACTTTTTAAACCCGAACTTAGACCCGACTTTATTCTGATCCGATCTTTTAGTATATAAATATTACATTTTTTATCACATTGATATTTCTTCATTAATAAATCTACCAATCACCCATTAAATTGTTCTTAAAACCATTCAAAATCATATGAGTAGGAAATATAAGATTATGTCTTTTCTCAAAAACATTCAAATCAAAATCATTTATTTATTATTATTTTATGGAATCAAATTTGATTAAAAGCTTTTTTATCAAAGTGGTCTGTTTTCATTATATATATTTTTAATATTTTTTATTATTTATTTATTTTATTTTAAAAGTATACGTTGGGCAGCATTGTATGTTGACTACACATATTAAGAAAAATAAATAAAATATAAAAAATATTTTAACCTTTTAAAATTATCCATCAATTCATTATGATGAAAGTGAAAGATTTGTTGGAATATTTAGAGAATGGTAAATACATAATATAATTATGAAGGGTCTATTTGATATATATATATATATATATATATATATATATAGTATTATAAATAAACTAATATTTAGGAGCAAATAAAATTTATAAACTGTGATTTCTAAATAGGAATAAAGAGAGTAATATTATCAACTATTAAACTTTCAAAAATAAATAAAAGCATAACAACGCCACATCCAAAGACAATTTATGTGGGGTGGAGTCAAAGCTCAAAGAAGAACCCTAAGTCAAGTGGGAAATAATGTGCTTGAATCAAGACAATGGTGGTTGTTGGTATTAAGAACTTAGAATCCTTTAACCTAGCTCTCCTTGGGAAATGGAGATGACATTGTTTAACTGATGGAGAGTCTCTTTTGGTCAAATTCTTAAAGTCTAAGTATGGTGTTCAAGGTGCTTCTGAGTTTGGAGTTAGTGAGTCTAGTGGATTGTCAGCCTCGCTTTGGTGGAGAGATTTGAAGCGAGTGAACTATGGTTTAAGTGATGCTAGCGGGAGGTTGTATTGTGGTTTTAAAAGAGTGGTATGCAACACTTACAACACTATATTTTGGTTAAAATGTTGGGTGGAAGAATGAGATTTAAAGGACTCGTTTGACAGGTTATTCAATTAGATTAAGGATAAGGGGGGATTTGGTTGGTCATTTGGGAGTTGGTTGGATAGGTCGTGGATCTAGAATATTCCTTGGAGAAGAGAATCTTTTGATTGGGAAAAACCTTGATTGAAGATATTTTTAAGTTGATGAGCCTTATTGTTCTTAAGGAAGAGGGAATTGATCAATCGATCTGAACTCATGATGCGTCAAAAGCTTATAAGGTAAAATGAGTGTGTAAGGTCATTTGGCAAGAAGGTGACACAAGAACAAAGCACCAAGAGAGATGGTTTTTGGTTTGAAAGTATTTGGTGCATTTGAAGATCCAAATTTTTGTTATGAGAATAATGTTGGATAGAATCCCTTGTAAGCTAAATTTAGCCAACATCAGCGTTAATATCAATGGCAATAATATAATGTGTGTATATTGTAATGCTCGAAAAAATTGGTGGATCATTTGTTTTTCTCGTATCAATTCTTTATCGAACTTGACAACTTCTTTATCAGTGGTTGAACCTTATGATAGTCTTACCCACAAATGGCAAGGATCACCTTCTACAATATTTATTCTCAATTAAAGACTGAATCTGAACAAAATTTATTCACTTATTTGGATGGCTGAAATTTGATCTCTATGGAATTGCCGAAATAATGTGGTTTTTAACAACAAGTCAGTGTGCTTGGAGAAGTTAGTGAATGATTCGATTTAGATTAAAGGAAGACACAAGTTTGCGAACATGTCTTGGTTTGAATGGACTTCAAATCCAATCTGAAGTTTGGAATGCTATTGTTAGTTTTATCCTTTTCGTTGAACTTAGGTTTTGTTATCTTTTAGCTTTTAATGGGCTAGTTTTGTAATCCAGGTGCTCTAGATACCTCTTTTTTTTTATGTGTTATATATATTGGTTTCTTTCTATGTACATTTATATTTTCCCGACTAAATATTTTTACTTATATGAAAAAATTTCATTTGTCATGATAAGGTTACTTGGATCAACCCATTTGAATCATATAATTAAGGGTGCCACATTCCTCAGTAACATGAGGTTAGAAAAAAATAATTGTGTAATATATTTAAGTGTAAATTTTAATACTAGATATAAGGGTAGATAGTAAAAACCTATAAAATTATTGCCTTAAAATTTTGGTTTGAAGACATAATATCTCATAATAATACTTCACTATTCTAGTTATTTAGTAAAAAATGAGACTTCTCAATGGTTGGAAGCTTCGTATTAGTGGATAAATCCAACAATAATATCAAATGAAGGACATTCTCCTTGAATAGTAAGATGTGTAGACTCAAATGGAGAAATAAAAAGTGGAGTAAATACACATTTTAGTCTCTCATGTTTTTCGACCTTACCAGTTTAGTTCTTCAAAAAAGAAAAGACCTAAAATGGTCTCCCAAAATTTCAAATGTAGGTCAAATTAATCTTTTTAGCATGTTTTACAACACTTGGTAGGGACAAATTTGACTCCAAAAAGGACTAATTTGACCTATATTTGAAATTTTTTGGGACCATTTTAGGTCTTTTCTTTTTTGAATGATTAAACTGGTAAGGTCGACAAATATGAGGGACTAAAATATGTATTTACTCTAAAAAGTATATGTTGGACTTGTATTAAAGATATATTAGAGGATATTTTTGGAAGATGATAGTTGGTTAGGAGGTTAAGAATTAGCTAGTTAGGTTTGTGTTAGTTACTTGTTTTACAAGCTTTCTTTTCTTCTGTTCTCTCATAAATAAGTCATATTGGCTCACTTCTTACTTATTCAATTCAATGATAATAATGAGAAATATTACGTTTCAATGGAGACTTTGATTCTCTATTCTTTCTCTTTTTCTTCTTTCTTTCTTGTTTATCTTTTCTTTCTCATTCATGCATGACTCCTATCATTTTAACAACTTGCACTCTAATATGAGAGTAATGATATATTCAAGTGCAAAAACATTGTTACCATGTCACCCCTCACAAATGAAGTAGTTATTATTAATCTATATCTATATCTATACTTCTATACTACTTATAAAGGGAAAACCCAAAATAACCACCCATCATGGTGTAATTTGTGGTTCTCCCTATTTTGCCCTCATATTTTCTAATTTTTACCAAAAAACCATATATAACCTAATGTTTCCTTTCTACCCAATATATGTTCTATATTATGTGGTTAACTATTTTTTCTTTGTTACATTATAACTATTAGTTTTTTAATGTAGAACATCAATGTTCAATTTAAATTCAACTATAGATTACAAATATTTAACACAAAATATTATATTTGATATTTATGATATATAAACTACACATTATAAATGATACAGCAGGTTAACAGGCACGACAATGTCTGTCAACATGCTAGTATAAATAGTAATAATAAGGGCTTTTGAATTAGACCTAGCTTTACAAAAACCTAGTCATAACAAAGAAAAATGGTTAAACCAAAAGTGAAAGAATCTATTCAATGCCGCAATAGAAGAAAGAATATGTAGAACTTGTATGACCATGAATCTATTCAAGTGGATATCATAAATAAATAAATGATAAATTAATGATTTATGAAGGAGTTTAATGGATTATAAAGATTAAGGGTTGGAATATATTTTTTTGGATCTCCTATTTTCCTTTTATTTTTTACAATACGGTGAATGGAATATATACACTTTTATATTATCAAGATGTATTAAAATAGAACAAATGAATGGAATATATACACTTTTATATTATCAAGATGTGTAAAAAATGTAACATAAGAGTGAATTTCTGAAATGCCACAAAAATATATCTTCTTCAGTTTTGTACCCATAATTTGTTACATAAATCTAAAAGACATGAAATCATCAATGTGCCCTAGCAAATAAAGTAGTAATGGAGATGAAGCATGGTTGCATTAGAATTATTTTTGTATGTGTTCAACCAATATAAATCTTAAGATAACATAAAAATTGCTTTTTTATAAACAAATGTATTAAAAAAGGTACAAGGGTGTTAATCCAATAACACATTACAAGAAAGTTCAATACAAGTAGTAGGATCAATGCAACATTGTGCAAAAGAGTAAGAATTAAAAACAACATTGTTTGAGAATCATAACCAAGATCTAATCTGAATCAAATCTATAATTTGGATAAAACTAGGGTTTCCTCGTAAAGAGTGCATCATTCCTCATACTTCAAAGAGATCAAATCATAGTAAACCACAACATTCTTCACATTGATTTCCCTTTAGGAAATTTACACAATGAATCGTGTAATTGTAAGAGGTCGGCAATAGTATTCAGGATAAGTGCCTAAATTTGAAGTCACGAATAAAAACTCTGCCAAACATTAGCCACAAAAGTGCATCAAGAGAGAAATAGATGATCTAAATTTTCATTATTCAACCAACACAAACTACACTTAAAATCATATTCCCCCAAAATATTTCTCAAGCTCTATTTTTATAGCAACTCTGCCTCTAATAACTTTTGAAATTAAACAATAGACTTTTGAAGGAAAATATTCATCTAACTCAAGTTAAGAATATTACATACCTATACTCAAAGGGACATGATTCACTATAGCAAGATAAACAGTTTTAACCATATAATAATTAGATTTATCAAGATTTCACTTTTATTTATCGCCGACTCCACTATTATAGGAGTGATATTGAATAAGATCATATAATTTTCTAGCTAGTTCTTTCTCCCAATCAAATACGGCTCAACTTTTGTAAATCTATTTTCTGTTAGACCATTCCTCACACTCAGCCACCACAACCTTTTTATCCATTGCTAGCAAAATAATATTGGGAAAGTAATTGTAGTAATTATTATGTTGTATGTCTTTTAGATTTTTACTTTAATGACTAATAAGTATTTCAATGGTAGTCTCTAACAAATACTATTTTTTAGATGGTTATTCATAACCATCTACTCTATTGGATTTCACTCTAAATCATTGTTATCAATTAGAAATTACAAGAACACTCACCTTCACATTACCCACCCTATCAAAGGAGTGATAACCTATGTTGATCCGGTTCAAGTGTGGGTTCAAAAATGTACTATTTGATGTTTGTTAGGGTCACCCAAAACCTAGACTCACCTAACTAGTACTCAAAGATCGCCAAAAAACACTTCATATATTGGGGAATTTAGGGTTTTACTTGTTTTTTTAAAGGTAAAATTTTATGAAGAAGAGAAGTAAAAGGGATATATCAGGCTAAAAAAAAGAGGACAACCTCAACTACCAAATTTTTCCAACAACATCAAAAATGAAACAAAGTCCAATACCCGAACCAAAAAGAACACACTAACAATAACAATTCAAACTTAAAATCGGATTTGAAATTCATTCAAATCAAGACATGTTCATCAACTTGTGTGTTCTTGTAAGTCATATCCAATATTTGATTTTGATATCATCTACTACCTCTTCCAAACTTGCTTCCTTGTTAAAAATTACAGCATTCCTGCAATTCCAAAGAAACCAAATACCAATCATCCAAATTATCGAAAATATATCTTTCAAAGTCCTACCTAGCTTCAATTGAAAGAAAATGTTGTAGAAAATGCTGCTAACCACTTATGGCTAAAACCATAGGGTTTCACTTGTTACATACCCTCCCTTATTCTTCTTCATTTTCTCCATTTCACATCACATATAACACTTTGCTATATTATCCCCTATTTTAAATTTTCAATGTATTTGTTCACCTAATCTATAAGTGTTGGTTTAAGTTTTGGATTTCTAATTCCGGGAATTTGAGGTTTCATGTTCTCTTCATTTATTGTCTATGTTGTGTGATGTATTGTAGGGGATTGTCAAAAATGATTATTTAACAAAATGAAATTGCTAAGAGCATGTTTCCCACCCTAACTAATTAAAATTATCGATTTTTTTATCAGCAAAAGATAATTTTATAAAAGATGTACTTAAATGTAGAAAATATTATTGCTAAGAAGCATAAAGAATTGACCTTAATGTGTGTATTTAAGGGTTTCATTTCTCATATTTGCTACTCTTGTCCCTCTCCCCATCCTCCAATAAAACAAATTCCTCATTCTTCATTATTGTTCACTTCTTACAAGGAATAAACATGTTTCCCTCTTGTTCCTCTTCATTTTTTCCCTCTTCAAATCTAAAGTAACATATTCCTTCCTCTCTTTATATTTTTCTAGTTTTCCTTTGTATGATTTCAACTAAAAATAGATTAGGCCGAACTTATAGACTTAATCCAGATTAGATCTTAATTAGATATAGTTTTCTTTAAATATAGTTTCACTTCTTCAGTTTTTGCATATTGGTATATGGATCTAAAATCTTGTATTAATTTAGCTTATAAAAAGATTACTAGTTAATTTCTCTCTTGTATTGGTGGCCATCCATTGTACTCATTTTAATATATTTCTTCATCGAAAACAAATTGTATGAACTAAATTTCATTTGGGTTTCAGTTAATGTACAAGGTTAGATTAGGGTTTTGAATTTCCGATTTAGGGTTCTACTTGCTCTTCATTTACTCATCATGTTGTGTAGTGATTCTGGAGAAAGAGGACATCAAAAATCTCCTGTTGGCTCTCTTCTAGATGGTTGGATTTTCAGAACTTTAACTTCTATCTTTTCTCCCAAGGTGAATTTTTCTTACTTTGATTCTAAATTTTATTAATTGAAATTGTCAAAATGATTAGTTAAAAAAATGTTGTTCTAATTCATTTACTCTATCATCGTTTGTTTTTGTTCTATATTGTATTTATAATTGATCCCTTTTATTTTGTTAGATTAGGTTTATGAGTGCCAATTCTAAGCATCAATTTATGTCTTTAGATTTGATAAATTAGACATGTATTCTATAATAACATATCATAATAGAAGAGTGATAATAACAAAAATAACTTAAATAATCAAACTCTTTTATTGGTGTAGTAACAAATGATTTACTGATAATAAAATTTCCTCCCATATCAAAATCTATTTTTTTTTAATACAAATAATGAAAATGAAGTTTTAAGAGTTTATTCAACCATCTAGATTCGGATGAATCTACTTTCTTTTTTCTTTTAAGTAAAGTTAAATTTTGGGAAAGAAGATTAAAAACTAGTTTTAATGACCAAAATACAATATAAAGATGTTTGTATTATAGATATGTTAATTAGATAGAACTTAAAATTATAGCATACAAAAACAATAAGTAATATAGATTTGTTCCATTTTTATAAATCCGATATTTACTAAGAGCCAACCTGTGATTAATTGGTATTTGGTTGTCGCCAACTATTTAATTTTTCTTTTCAATATAGTGATTAACAAAATTGATTTACTTAAAAAGGAAAAAATAAAATCTATGGCATTTATTATTTTTTAAGAACTTTGTATTTTTAGATTTTATTTTTACTTAAAATGTATAATAATTAATAAAAGTTGTTTATTGTTGATATTTAGAAGGAATATAACTCAATTCAAAAGTAGCACTAATATATATAGGAAACCTAAATCTTATCACATATATTATATCGCCCAATGATAATGAAACAAAAACAATAATTATAATAATAAAAGTTTAATTTTTTAATTAACCTGATATATTTTTATTAGCACGATATGAGACAAAATAAAGGACAACAAATTTTTGTTGAGTTAATACTAATAAATAAACAATTATATAAATGCCCTACCATGAAAATCATCATCTATACCAACATTTTTATTTGTTTTAGTAGTGAAATGCCTTCTTTCGAATTAAGATCATCTCCGATAATGGAGAAATGTATCAACATATAAGGTAAATAAGCTTTTAATATATTTTTAAATATAATAATTTTAAAATTTTATCAAACTTCCTTTGCACCACCCTTCATTCACGACAAAATGAAGTGGACTAAAGTGAGATTTGTTAGGTATCAGTGGCGGAATACATCTAGAAGGGGGTTGAATAGGTGTGGCGGAGCTCAAGTTCCACTTTTTGGGTTTTTACAAACTTACTGAAAAATGCTTAGTTAATCGATTAAACACTGTTCATAATCGAGTAACCTGTAACAGAACCAGAATGATCAGAACAACAACTTGCACAGTTATTAACCAACACACAAACAAATATACAACAGATACTTTTATGCAAGATTAACAAGAACATAGCAATGAACAAGCATGCAAAATATTAGCTCCAAATTCGCATTAAAACAGCTTGAAATATAAAAGATAAAATGATAGAAAAGATTGCACAAGGATTTTATCCTGGTTCGTTTTGCTGTCCACTGCAAAACTACATCCAGTCCTCCCCTCTGATTTGGGAGATTTTCCTTTTTCACTATAGAATACAATGTACGTTACATACACGCTTCCAAATACACGAACTTCGTCACCCTTGGTTTGACCTTTCCCAAAACCGCCTCCCAAGAAAACCTTTCTTACGCGATTCGGCCCCAGCCAAGATATCGCTCTTTATCCCAAGACCTCCAAGTCTTTGTGAAGAACACCTTACCTAACCGCAGCTAGGATTTTCCCAATCCTTGAATACAAAGCTTTGAGTTACTAATTGAGTACTTAATACTCGGATATTACAATAAGAATCAAAGCCTAAAACCTAAGCAAGAACTCACAAGACGTCCTAGTCTAATATGAATGTTCATGCATGAGGTTTATGAAAATATGCAATCTTTAAAGAACTATCTTTTCCTTTTCAAGAAACACAAGAATAATGCAAGAAAGCTTTTGAAAGAATCATGCAATATGAATATGAAAACTAAAGCCTTAGCATGATCTAATCTTTCTCCTAATTCAACACTTTCTAATAGATTCTAACATTGATGATCTATATCTATTCTCTTGTGTTTTTCACTCTTCTTTTTCCTTTTTCTTACTTAGTCGTTTCTACAATTAGCCAGTATTTATACAAAACAGATTTTAGCTCTCAAAAACAGTTTTTCAGTTATGCTGTTGAAACAGCAGAAAAACATACACGTTAATCGATTAAGTCATGGGGTTAATCGATTAACCAATGTATTTTTAATACATAATTAAATGGTAAACTACTTATATGATATATGCTCATGCAATACATGATTTCCAAAATATAATATCTTTAATGCATAAAATCAATGTATATAAATGCATGAACCTACTTATCATATATTTCTAGATGATGTCTCATTTTAGTATATTAATTATTTTATTAAGTCTTGTGAGACTCACACCTAGGTTTACCTAACTTAAACTCAATATCTAAGGCAAGCATCTTAGACTTCTAAAAATATAATAAAGAATTATAACATAAGTTTAATAAGACACCATTTGAGCCTTCGGTATGTTGATTGTTGAGTCATCTTCGAACTTTAACTAATTCCTTATCTTCATCAAAATATAAACAAATGTTGCTAATACAATCCTTGACGCTTTGCACTCTCAAGATTGAGATGAAAAATATTTTTCTTCTGCAAACAACTTCTTATAAGATCAACCACATAACCTAAAAGTTCTATTTACTCAACTTAGATCTCAATTCCATGACAAAGAAATATATTTTTTTTATATTTATTCTCTTTGCTTCTCTCATAGATTTTTATTTTAGTTATAAATTTTTGAAGATTTTATTTACCCTCCTACCTTGCCATTCCCCCTTGAATAACACATACTTCTCTTTGAATTCATAGCAAAAAGAAATTAGTATGGAAGTTTTTCTCCACTAAATATTCTATTATCTCAAAATTTGTCAACAATTATGGACTCTTTGAGATTTTTATCTCTTGCTGTTTAAACCACCTACCACAACAACCATCCTATAATTTTTAATAAATTCAAAGTTTTAATAAATTTTTAATACTAGAAAAGTCCAATTTTTGTTCAGTTTTATCTTATAATAATGCTAATAAGTAAAAAACACTGGATTAACAAAAATAAGCAGTGTTGTTAAAACCGTACCGGTTATTAAATTGGTCAGGGTACTGGTATAGTGGTATAGTGGTCCAACCGGTGGTTCAGTAATTAAACCGCATGTCGGTTAAACCAGACATACCTACTTATATTTATATATATATATATATAAACCTATAACAAAAAATTTCAAATAGGTCGATACTCAAAATTATAATCAATATCCATAATCTACTCAAAATTCACATAAACAAACAATTTTAAGTCTTTAACAAATTCAAAGTCTAAATTACAAAACATATATCAATCCAAAAGTATCACTTAACAACCACAAAATATAAATAAACGACACAAGTTCACAACTCACTCTACAAAACAAATAAATGTGGAGTTTTAACATTTAACACCAAAGAGTCAAAGTTGTCTCATATCGATATTATATTTTTGCACCAAATCATATCTTCAGACAATACTCCAAGATTACACACAAATATCATTGAGATTACACACGAATGTTAGGAACCAAAATGTATAATGTAAGTATGTCTTAGAAGCATGTGCCTTGAAGTGTTGAAGAAGAGTTGGAAAGATGGGTCACATTGTAATGAGTTTTTATGTCTTTAAGTTTTTTTTTCAAAAAAAAAATATGTGTATAAACCGACCGGTTTAGTGAAATACCGACCGGTTCACCAGTTTTGACCAATTTTTGACCAGTTTTGATACTTGACCGGTTCAACATTTGTATCATATCGGTTAGGGGACCGGTTCACCGGTTTTCTGGTTGAACCGACAAGTACGGTACAGTTTTAACATCTATGAAAATAAGTATGAATATATAGTCAAAAATAATAAAGTTTTGTTTTAATTAAATAATATTAAAACATATATAAAATGTATATATACATAATCATTAATGAAAATTTAACTTTCAATTTATAATAAGTAATAAAAATATTTAATATTATTAATTGTACGGATTATAGTACAATATAAATAAATTACCTTTTCCTTACTTTTATCCTAATTTATTTCTCTTTGACTTTCCCAATATTGATCATTCAAATTTTCAGTTTAGTAAAAATAACAAGGAAAAATGGCAGTGCAATGAAAAAAATTAATCAATACTTTTTTAGTCTCTTTTCCCATTAATGATATAAGTTTTTGACTGTTAGTAATATTATATCGATTATCGGTCAAAACATTGATATAATGATATAGTATTTGACTGATGGTTTATTAAACCGCATAAAGGTAAAATGATATATATAAATATTATACCGACTTTAAAAACTAATAAAAATGTGATGTATACTTCTATTTAAAATTTTGTTGCAACAAAATGGGTAACTTGGTGGTATACTTTGCTTAAAAGTATAAATAAATATAATAGTTGTTTTCCTCAGTACAGATTCGTCAAACACCTTTACGTGTTGGTGTCCAACATGTATCCGATACGGATATGTTCGAATTCACGAATGATACGTATCCATAAAGTATCCAAAAATTAAAAAAATAAAAATAAATAAATAAATATTAAGACACGTATCCGATTCGTTTTGAATAAAATATAGGATATATGAATTCGTTTTCAGTAAAGTATAGGATATATAGATTCATTTCCAATAAAACAGAATAAGATAAATTGGTTTCCAATAAAACATGATAACATAGATTTGTTTTCATTAAAATATGATAAGATAGATTTGTTATAGAGGATAATGATTTTAGGATATATTCATTTTCATTAAAATAAGATAAGATAGATTTGTTATGGAGGGCAATGATTTTAAATTTCCATTATATTTTTTACTTTGGATATTTTGATTTACACTTATAATTTTATCATATTTTATGTGTTTTTATTATTTTATACGCGTATCCCTAAACGTATCATATCTTGTGTTTTAGAAAAAATGTGTGCCGATGTATCAGATACGTATCATATTCGACACATGTATCAGTATCCGTGCTTCATAAGTGTTTTCTATTATCTGTCAATATCATTTTTGTAAAAAATAGTCACTTTTGTAGAATACAAATTTGTAATATTAAAGGAAATCTGAATGATATGGTTTAAATAAAAAATGATCGGTACGTTCTATTTTGACTTATATGATTATATGATTGGTATGATTATTATAGTATATCGATATAGGGATTGGTTTATTGTTTTTTTTTGTAGAACCAATTGATACAATTTTCATAACTATGGTTTACTTAATAATCAAGTTATTATTATTTGGTGACTTAAGTTATTTTTTAGTCTCTGAATTTAATTAAAATATAAGAAAAAAACTTGCAACATTTATATGGGAAAATCCTATGCAGTATGTAAGAGTTTTTTTTATAATATAACTGTATTATTAACTATTTATATTTAATTATTATTGACTCTTAAATATAATAATATACATGAATATTATTAATATTATATATCATTATCATATCGGACAAAATACTAATACGGTTGTTAAATGACTGATTTTCTAATTAAATCATATATAAGTTATGTTATATATTATAATAAATATTACTATTTGTAACATATAATATTATAATTCAATTATTGAAATGATTTAATGATTAACTATCTTATAAACAATTATTGAGATATGTATATATAGTGGAGTCTTACAAACCAATACATCATTGATTAGTTTTATTAATTAATAAAATTGGTATAGGAGATAAAATTATGAGTATTTGAATTGAAATTCTAATAATAAATATTTGATCTATATGATATTCTCATTGTACCATTCAATTGTCATTTTAATATGTTTTATTTTTGTTTGCATTATAAGAAAAATAGATACATCAACACTATAAAATTCTTTTACACTATCAAAATATTATTTGTCATTCATATTTGATTATTATTAAGTCTTAAATATATATATATATATATATATATAATAGAAAGAAATCATAAACAATATACTAACCTAATATATATATTACACACTTATATTATATTGAATTAGGAAATAAAGTAATGAAGAAACACTAATTTTTTTTCATAGTAATGATTAAGTATGAGTTGTTGGTTATACATTGTTTTACTCTACCAATGGTAACGTGGAAAAGTGTGTTTTTACTTTTCCATTTAATTTAATCGGTGTAACATTTATGCACTATCAATACTAGCGTATTGACATGGGCTGTTGTGTCTGTTAATTCGCTTTCCTATCATTTGTAATGTATAATTTGTATTTTGTAAATTCAAATATAATTTTTTGTGCTAAATTTACGGTTGAATTTATTCAATTGGTCTAATATTCAATTTTTTAAATACACTTTTAAAATAAGAAGATAATAAGGATAAAATAAGACAATAATATTATATGGTTTTTTGGTAGAAATAAAAAGATATTGATGACAAAAAAAACACAAATTACATCACGATGAATTAGATAATTAAAATATTATTTACAATTTATTTGAACTATTGTTTTTAAAAAGTCAATAATAATTATATATAAACTGATATAATAACAATAGATAAGTAGATAGGTCAACAAGTTTTATGTTAGAAAACTGTGAAAAAATGGCGGGGTTGGAGGGAAATCAAAAAAGTGAAAAACATTAAAAAGCAAGTAAAATTGAAAATGTAAATAAAAAAACAAAATACTATAAAAGAGGAGAGAGAAAATAAATTAAAAAAAAACTGCAAAATTGGTTCTTCTTCCTCGTATATATTAATCTCTTGTTGTTGCTGTTGAAACAAACGAACAAAAAAAAAACGTTTCTTTTTCTCACTCTCACTTTAGTTCCCAGAAGAAGAAGAAAAAATTTGATCTTGTTTTTTTGTTATTGCTACAATGAAGAGTGTCGCGATAAAGAATACAACCTCGGAAGAATCGAACCTTGTTTCTGCTCCTGTTGCTGTTGCTGGTGCTGACGTGGCAGCGGATGCTGAATTTGTCGAAGGTGGTGTTGCTGACGTGGCAGTGGATGGTGAATTTGTCGAAGGTGGTGTTGCTGACGTGGCAGCGGGTGGTGAATTTGTTGGTGGTGGTGACGTGGCAGCGGGTGGTGAATTTGTCAAAGCTGGTGGTGCTGACGTGGCAGCGGGTGGTGGTGCTGACGTGGCAGCGGGTGGTGGTGGTGACGTGGCAGTGGGTGGTGAATGTGGTGGTGGTGGTGGTGACGTGGCGGTGGGTGGTGAAGAAGAGAAAGAAGGGAGAGAGGATTATGAAGAAGAAGAAGAGGAGGAAGAGGAATATGAAAATCAACTTCCTCCTCTTTCTGCTGATTCTGAGCTCTATCTAGTTCAAGCTATTCGTCGGAAGAGGGTTATAAAGGTAATTACACGACTTCATTCTTCTTTGATTTTATGTAAAGTTTCTTTTTTTCCTTATTTTTTCATATGCATTTTGTTGTTTTCATACTTTCATATCATATTCTTCAATCAATTTTACATTTTTTTTATCAAATCAAAACAAGAGATTGGGTTGTTCTTCTATTGATTTGTTTTTTTTAATGATTTTGTTATTTTATTAGTTTTTTATTGATATAATATTTATGTTGGATTTTGACCAATTTCTTCTCTGACTTGACTTGTTTTTTCTTTGTAACTATGTGATTGATCTTCAAATGTTGCAAATACAGGGTCAGGTCCAGTATCTGGTAAAATGGTAAGTGCCCCTTTTGTTCCTTGTGTCGTCGTTGTTGTTGTTGTTGTTTACAATTGCGGTTGCGGCCACAGTTGCGGTTGTGGTTTTGTTTTACTTACCATAGTTGCAAAGAAATTATGGGAAAATGCGGCTGATGCATCTGCACTGTAATTGTGGCCATGACGGGTTGCAGAGCCTGTAAGTTCGGCTATTGACACTCCATATTATCTATTCACACTCGTCATTAGCCGATCACAATTTTAATGTTTTTTTACAAAATTATGATTCATTGAACATGAGTGTGAATAGACATTTCGGACTATCAATTGGTCGATCCAATGAACAAATGTCATTATATTTTTATGGATTTTGTTAAGAGGATAAGGATTAAAAAGTGAACAAATTTTATTGAGCAAGGAACCATTTATTACATTGTGTATACAGAAATGTAATAAATACTTTCGAAGTTTTCTACCTTTGTATCCTTATTCTCAGCCATAAGGGGAACATAGATTTGTTGTCCCAGATTCTGTCTCATTATTACAGCTGTTTTTATTGGTGCGGGACATCGTATGAGATATGATCTGATACAGCATATGATCTATGTTCACCATAAGGGTTGATGTCAACAAACCCCCACTTTTATGTGTATTCTTACTTATTTTTTACTTATTACTGAAGGCTTGGGTGGCCCGAGTCGGCCAACACTTGGGAGCCTCCGGAACATCTAACATCTGTTCGTGACCTCATTGAAGCTTTTGAGGAGAGGTATTCCCTTTTTCTTCCATGTAACATTGACAGTGTACTTTAGACTCTGCTAAATTATGAGTAAGGAATAAGGATGAAGGGTGTGTTCGTATTATGCTTTGTATTTGTTTGTGTTGGATATGATTACAGATTAGCAGCTTATAAACATAGGTCTAACATTGTAAGAGCAGAAATCGGATGCACTCAATGACTACTTTGTCGAACTTTTCTGCTTACAAATAATATCTGTTTCCTTTTGTTTTTGAAGCTCGGCATCAGTAAAACAGCGTAAACGCAGAAGCTCTAGTGTGTCTAATCCCTCTCAACTTAAGAAGAGGCAGGAGCGTTCTAATACTCCTTACAGCCTTAGACGTATTCGCGATGCTAATGCTGAGAATCATACACAGTCTGCTCCTCCGAATGATGCTAATATTCCTGATCCTTGTGCTTTTCCTCAAGCTGTGCTTTTTGCTGATGAATTAGAAAACAATGGCGAGCCCAGCAGTCTTGGAAAAGCCAAAGTTTCTGATGGCAGTGGGTCTACAAATCCTCCAGAACTTTCTAAAAGCAATGAGGAAAATGAGTATGATCCCAAGCTTTGTGAGCTAAAAGCAGCCTCAACCAGTGGACATGGTGCAGCAGACAGGCCTCCGACACAGGTTCAAGAAGGTAATGTTGCAACCGACAATGGTCAGGTGGATGGTCGGTTGAAGGGTGTTCATGTGGAACAAGAAAGTGACAGCTCAATAGGAGCTAAAAAGAAGAAATCGACAGAGGACTCACATGCTGGTGAGCCTGTTACTGCAGAAAAACCAATTGGCACACCCGCTAGCACATTTGTACCAGTACGAGCAGAGATGCCCGATTTTGTGTGGCATAAGAGTCAAAAGAAGAAGAAGAAGGTTCTTGCTACACCTGTCTACGATATTACCAAGATTATAAAGCCATTAGGCTGTTCACCTACACTATCTGGCGAACTGTGTGTGACCTTTATTGCCTCGAGGTTAGTTACTCAACTTAGAACTCCAAATTTCGTTGAATTACCACCGATTAAATTTTAAAGCTGCATTAGTTTCATAATATGCTTGCTAAAATAAAACAATTTGTAATCACATTTGATTTGAAGGAGTTTTTTTTCTGCAATTTGCTTTGTCAGTTTAGAGATAGAAAAATGATCGCTCCGGATAAATATTTCCAATGATCAGTTTATGAGCTCAATTTTAACGCTTTTACCTACCTTTTATTCTCGTGTTTTCGAGAGGCAAAGTTTGAGCAATATGCTGTTAATAAAATAGACCAGTCGCTAATATTTGCAACACCATTTATCTTTATTTTAGATTCTAACCGATAAGGCGATCATTATAAGATCAATTGTCATCCAACCATGATATTGTGATTCAACCACGGGTTCCAACACTAGCCTTTGAATCATACATCATGCTTCTTCACTTAATAGCTTATCTGGTTAACTTTATAGGTGGGACGGAACCGAAGTGATGGTTGACAACGGATATCTCAAGTTACACCATCCGGAACTGGTAATCCACCATCTGTTACATTATTTTCATTTCGTTATTTCGTTGTGAACTCAACCTGAAGCTAATGTTTTTCTTTCGTTCCAGCTGATCGAGTTCTACGAGCGGCGTATCAACTACAACACTCTCTGATCGGAGAGAGCACTGAATAGAATATGTGTTAGTAGTTTTATTGATGCAGTAGATAGTGAATATGTAGGGTATATGATAAACTATTAGTTTTGCTACAATCTGTGATGATGCATGTTCATGTACCCTATGAATTTTTTGGGGTACCAAACTCTATTTTGGATTAATGTCATATTTAATGACTTTGTTTATTTTGTTAAGTCTTAAAATACATGCCAAATCTTAAAAATGAAATGTCATGTATCACCAACCATTGCTCTTCCTGAAATGTGAAACACAAGGTGCTCAAAAAAGGGTATACATCTGTTGTGCCACATTTTGTGTCACCCCATGTGTTATGAGTGTGTGATTGGTCAGAAAAAATATATTTAAGTTAAAATTTAATTATTAAGTATTTTTTTGATCAATCACAAACTCATGACTATTGAGTGGTACAAACTGTGGGACAACAGATGTGCTCTCTAAAAAAAAAAAAAGGAGGTTTGCATCTTTTATGGATCAAATTTAGAGTGCTTAATTGGTTATACCATGGTATCCCTTTTTCATCCAATCTTTTTGGTGTATGTAACTATTTCACCGAATAAGTATTACTCTTAGGAATTGAATTTTGGCTTTTTGTTTAGACATTTGGGGATACATTAGAGCTTTATGCTATTGGACCAAACTCTATCACTCATGGCTTCAGTTAACAAGTTTTTAAGCTCATGAGGAGTAATATCAATCTTAGAAAAACAATTACCAACAAGGTTTTGGTCTAATGATTTAAGGTCTTACTAAATCCCTAGGATGATCAAAAGGTCAATTAGTCAATTTATGTAAGTGATACTTGTTAGGAAGGGTAATCACGTACCCTGAAAGAGATTACATCCAAAGAATCTATATCCAAAGAATCACTATAGCACCATACTTTTTTAAATCTTTGATTTCATGCCAACTTAAGACCATGAAAAGGTTCCATCAATTATGTGTGGAGGTTGTTAGAGTTTCCCATAGATTCGGTGAATCCAGATATCAACATGCCAGTACAAATAATGGCAATATAGGCATTGTCTGCGCCGACCTACATTGCGTGCAAAATAATGCTGGCAAAACATCATTTTTGTCTATTAACCATATTGCCCGACCCACTTGCCTACTTTATTAACATGCATTTTAAATGGGCTCCGCGGGTATTACATCATTGGGTCATTTGAAATGTGGCTCAATTATTATGGCCCAACTCCATTCACCCATAACCTATTTCACCATATTTCCTTAATTCCTTTCCACTCTTACACATTCATGATTCACCATATTAGATTGATTTTGTCTTGAGTTACTTAACTTGTTGGAAGTGTAAATAAATATAAAATAATCAGTATGAGTTATTTAAGAACGAAAAATGTGTTGCACCATTGTGCATGCTCTTAGAGTAACTACAATCATTGTTCTTAACGGAATAACAATATTCTTAATCTATTCTCCATGTCATTCTTATTTTCCGACATTTATTCTTAAATAAGAATAATTTTGTTGTTCTTAATCAAGGGAAATGAAAGAGAAATATAAATATTGTGAGAAAAATATAGATAGACTAATAATATATAAGACTTTTACACTATCATATATATATATATATATATATATATATATATATATATATGGAACGGATAGGGTAGCTACTATCCAAAGTCCATAACACTTATATATAACTTATTTCCTCGAGTCGGTAAAAATATGATATATGTATTGTTTTTTTTAATTTTAAAAATATTTTTATAAAAATAATTAAATATGTCACATATCATGATTTTAGTAGCCAAAAAATATAAATTATCTTCTTATCCAATAAGACATTTTATTCTCTAAAACAAATAAGTTTAACGTTTTTACTTTTGTAGAGAAAAAATTGTATAGAGACACATATAATATGTCACCTTTGAAGACAAATACAATTTATAGTTCTTGATGTTATCATTTACGACCAAATTTAAGACCAATGAAAACATAAGCTTAAGTTATTTAAAAATAATAAAATAAAATAAAAATATCAGTTTCCTTGTTTTGTTTTGTATTGGAGAAACCCCAAAGAAGGTGCAGTTGCAAATTGCAGTGAACCATTTTCAACTTCTCAATTTATGGCTTTCCCTATCAAACTCGATCACGATCACGATCAGGTCTCTCTCTTATTCTATCACCTTTAATACCAAATTCAAATTATAATATTATAAATTGTGGTTGCGATTCAGATTGCGGAAATTAAGAAAACAGCAATAATAGGACCGTAGTTGCTGCTGTGATTGAGGTGATTGCAAAAACTGCAGCCGTAGCTGCGGTTGTGATACGGGAACACATATGTTTTTTCACTTTTTGTACCACTTCATGTTCAATCACTTCTGATTGGTCGGGGAAATTATTTAAGTTAAATTACAATTATTAAATATTTTCTTGACCAATCATATCTTCTGGGCACATGGAGCGACACAAAGGAGTGAGATAGCAGATGTGTACCATTGCGATGCAGAGACTGCGAAAACCGCAATTATGGATATAGACTGCAATTTAGAATCTTGTTTCAAAAGAGATAGTTTACATATTGAGTTAATTCATAGGATCGAAAGCGAGTTTAATCCTTAACTCGAGAGTTTAACTATATCTATGTCTTTTTTGAATTGTATCTAGCTATTTTGTTGTTTTTGTTTAACAGATTCTGGTGGAACAAAAGTTATCTGCTAGAATTGTGATACTTAACAGGCTCAAGCAATTGAATGCTTTATCTTTTTATATGGTACTATATTGTTTTCATATTTCTCATTACATTGTCTTTTTATGTATTGAATTCATTTTTCTACTTTGTAGTAATATGTGATAGAAAACACTGTTAGATACCTGAGAATGATAGAGAGATAAGGACCTATTAGGACTCACTCGTTAAAAATGGAATAACTGTCTCTAACCGATTGCTAGTAGTGGACACTCGACACTTAAAAGGGCGATCTTTTGGTGGGGTATGGGAAGGTATATGCATACAGCCTTATCATCGCAAATGGAGATGCTAATTCTAGGACTAGAACACGTGACCTCTAGGTCGTAAGGCAGCAGAAACCTCACTATCGTGTCAAGGCTCACCCTTGTTTTCTTGGTTTTCAACTTTTCGTTATCTCTTACACTCTTTTTAACTTTAATGATGGTTTCCTCACATCTGCTGCATCGAAACTAACTTGGCTCGACTCAAATCAAATATACTTCCAAGGACACACAATAGGAAACTGAAATGACCTTTTCAAACTATAACTTCCTTCATAGCTATCATCTTCCGAAGTTTCAATTCCTCGTGTTACTTTTTGTGGTCATCGTCTCTCTTCTTGTGATATAGGTATCTCGGCTACTGGAAATTTTTCAAGAAGATGAAGCAAATCCTAATGTTAAATTGGTTGTTGTGAAGGTAATATCCTTTTAGTGAGCACATTTGATTCACTTTTTTCTATTGACAACACTCATGAGCAACAAAAGAAACTGCTAGCTCCACTTTATGGTGTCCAGTAATGGAATTTTCCAGGAATAGGTTTTGATAGACATGCAATAAAATTCAAGAGCTATTCTGTATGAACATTTCTGTTTTTCTAATCATTGTTTATGGTTATCTTATTGTTCTCCTATGTAGTCCTTTTGATGTAATACAACTTTCTTCTCATATCAAAAAGAGGAAAAAAGTTAACTGTTTATGACTATGATTTATAACTGAAAATATGGAGTAGCATATTGTGAAACTCATGAAAAGCATCTCTGGCTAAACTATATCCTAAGCAGTAATAAAAAGTGGTCATTCTGTGCAAGAATGCGACTATTTGTTCCTTAATGCTAAATATTTTCTCAGGCATTTCATTTTTGTAATCTACTGAATTTAATTCTTGTTGGATGAACTTTTTTGGATACTGTTAGAAGATGCAAGGTGTTTTGTATTTTGCTCATTTATTTGTTTTTGGCAAACTTCAACCATTAAACAATTCATGTAATATTGTCAGTGTTTGTGTTTCTTACTATGACAATTAGAGGGAAAAGTCGTCGATGGAACAAAAGTATTGTCGGTCATGCAGCATGATCTTCTTGCCTTCAAAGAGAATCTGAATTTTCTGACTTTTGGCTACCTATATCAGGGAAATGGAAGGTCATTTTGTGCCGGTGGTGATGTTGCAGCCGTTGTTCGTGATGTGAAAGGAGGTTAGTCTGTTGTTACTTAATGGAACACATGATTTAACCCTAATATCCATCATATTGCTATGATATCAATTTGAGATGGAAACTATTTTGATATGAAATATTGTGCTACTTTGAAATTCCACATGTGAACCTATGGCACATGAATGAAATAGGTGACTGGTGGTTAGGTGCAAAGTTTTTTGAGACTGAATATAAACTAAATTACTTGATGGCAACATATAGTAAGCCCCAGGTAACTATTTCTTATTTACATTTTTTTCTGTTTTGTTTTTGCATTCATATGTACCTTTCCTTACATATTTGTTTGCAAACATTTGGAGGTTTCAATTCTTAACGGAATCGTCATGGGAGGTGGTGCTGGTGCTTCTGTTCATGGTCGATTTCGTGTTGCTACAGAGAATTCAGTACGTTCTGAATGAACTGTGAAATACTGATTTTTATACTTGTTTACTTTCCCATAAGCAGACGTAAAGAATTGTCTTTCAAAATGTCTGGCATTTTTGTCTACAAACATAGGTATCTTTTGTCTGCATAATTGAACTTGTACTTTCCTCTCCAATGAAATTGTTTTCTATCCAAAAAAGAAACTGGTGATAGCAAAGGATGGTTAGTTTCAAGTGGCCTATACATATACATACATGGGTTTCCCTTTACTTCTAATCAAGGTTGTCAAGTCACTATCCAATCCGTGAATCGCTAGGCTAAGTTTTGAATCGTAAATTGAATCGTAAGATTGATGTACAGAATAAAAACAGCAATGATATATTTTGTATATATGCTCAATATATGGTTAAAAACCATCACAGTTCATAAATTCATAAACCATCAAATGTCACCAGCCAATCATGGAAGGTTGGAGACAAGAAATAGAAGGTGAAATGATTTTTTGTGTGCAAGGACTGAACTACTGAATGTGATTTGGTTCAACCTTCAACTAATATATGGTTTAAATAGGAAAGAAAGCACCATTTAGCTTATCCCACTTTAATACTGAATAGCTAAATGATGCTTTCTAGCTAGCATCCAAAATCTTCATTGACTTAATTTTTCTGTTTAAACTTACCTACATGTACCAGTGGACCTTTTCAGGTCTTTGCAATGCCAGAAACAGCTTTGGGTCTATTTCCTGATGTAGGTGCCTCATATTTCTTGTCCAGGCTACCTGGATTTTTTGGTATGGATGTTTATATATTAGATCTCTATGAATTAAATTGGTTATAACTGGTTTCCTTGTTATTTAATCCTTAATTTTTCAATCTTTTTATTGTTCTTGTCACTGATGAAGTCCTCATGCATACTTTTGGTGCATTAAGATTCTTGAATGTTTCGTAACGTTTTACTTTCTTATGCAAGGTGGATTATATGTTGATGATTGATTATACTGTTTCATTTGAAGACTTGTGATTATAATTGCTACAGTTTTTCAGCATTCTCAAATAGCTAAATAGAAAAGTATAATAACATTCCCTTTTACTCCTTTCTATTGGAAAACAAATTGCAGGAGAATATGTTGGTCTTACAGGTGCTAGGTTGGATGGTGCAGAAATGCTTGCTTGTGGTCTTGCAACACATTTTGTCCCTTCATCAGTATGTAACTCTACTACTATAATTGTGGACTTGCTGTGTTGATTAGTGTCTTTGTATTGAGATACCTAAATATCAGTCATCAAAATGTGCATGCACAAATCACTGAAAATTTAGTTCAGCTTTGCAATATGATGGTTAACCTTTGTTGAAAGTTTATCATGAAATGTCAATGGATAAATATTATAATAAAAACCTCAAATTTGGTGCAACAATTTGTTGCCTAAGGTCCAGGCTAGTTACATGTGTGCACCTGCTAAGTAAGGAGGTGATCATTTTTAGCACCTATGTGAGGTGTCAATCTTCTTTATGCATAGAGGATATACTATTGTTTTAATTAATTTATGACAGCTATTTTAAGCAAAACAAGAGAGAAAAGTAGTTTGAGAATTTTGTTTCTTGCAACTTCAGCAGGTTTGAAACTTTGAATGCTTTTGAGCTCCAACTGTTTGCTTTTTAAAGCCATTAGTTGTTTTCAGATTTGATGAGTCCTTTATAGTGTATTGGTGTTGAATAATTCATACTAATGTTATAACCCTTATTAACCGTTGTTTGCTAAACGTTAACTAATGAGGAAAGTTATTTTTTTCCTCTCATCTGATATGCTTTAGGTGGTATTATATGTAAATTCTAAATTTTTTTGGTGCCCGGTGGTTCGGTAAATAGGGCTAAGCGTTAGTTTTTTTTTAAAAAGAAGAACACTTGTAACATGTTAGTGAATCAACATTTAAGCAGTTGGTGAAATTAGTGTTTAGGTATTGAAAGAGGAAAAACAAACAACACTAGTTCTTAACATAGAATCAGCATTCTGCTATGCTGGAGCCCATTAGCATGAATATTTTCAAATTTCTCCATCGTGTTCCTCGTTGTTTCCTTGGAGGTGTCCATCAATACTTAACCCTAGAAGAGGGTTGGGGGCATATTATTGATTTTGTGGTGCATAATGTCATGTTTTAACTCTCTGGTTTCTAATGGATATTTCATATTTGTGTTTCTGATAAGATATCTTTTATAATCAATGCACAGGAATTGTCTTTATTGGAAGAATCATTATGCAAGGTGGAAAGTGTTGATCCAATTGCAGTATCTGCAAGTATCGATAAGTTCTCGCAGCAACCTGTCCTAAAAGAGAATAGTGTTTATCACAGGTTGGTATGTAATATAGTATGATAATATATCAGAAACTTTTGGATCTGTGACTCCATTTACTGAACAATAAGAGAGTTTCATCCCAAGCCAAAGAGAGGTTTATCACCAATTAGAGAACAAGGATCTTAGCAGAAAATGGAGAAAATTTGGTGCTCAAATGTTGAAAAAGCACAGAGAAGAAGACAAGCAAAAGTTCATTGGAGATAATATTTGGACCCCCAAACGAAGCATAAAGACGAAAGGATAGAAATAGGAGGAACATATTTAGAACCAACCAAAACCACAATCAGAAGTGTACTAAAACAGAGATTGCTAGAGCTTTGGTCACCCCCACCAATGAACACAACCCCTACCTGCTGCCGACCCCAGTCACATCTAAGAGGGTCACTGTGCCTTGCACAGAAAGTGTGTGGAGGGAAAACAACAGAACTAGAAGTGTTAAATAAACAACGGACCGCAAGAACTGCCGCTAACAACCACCACCAACCCTCTCGTCATTTCTCTGGCCTCAGAAATTCTTAGGTGTGCAAAACCAAGCCCACTAACACCAAAACAAACAACACTAAGTTCTTAACATAGAATCTCATTGTAATATGTTCTAATTCACCGGAAGTTAAGGTCAATGGTCGGAGCTCCTTACTCTCGAATTCTCGATAGCAGTGTTGAAGAACTTTGCTTTCTCGATGTGCTTTGGCTGCTGTCTATGTCTTTGCGTTTACTTTCTATATGTGGGATATCTTATCCATTGCTCTTGTACTTATTTGGTTGTCTTCACTCTTCACTAATAAAATTTCTTCTTTTATCTATAAAGACATCAAAAGAAACTATGTTTAGCCTTGAGCTAGTTAAGTATGCATTTTTTGCCACTAGTACATGTAGTGTTTGTTTTTATCTTAATAATTGAAACAGAGAACACTTGTGTATTCTTTTACCATTTCTATTTATCTCTGCTTATTGTGGCGGCTCATTGCAGGATGGATGTCATCAACAAGTGTTTCTCTAGAAAATCGGTCGAGGAAATTATATCATCTCTTGTGAGTTATGCTATTAAAAGTATCTGTTGGATTAACATTCTTTACCATTATCAAAGATGAGCTTTTTCCATTCTGCAACCATAATTTTATCCTGTTGTTTTAGGAGCTGGAAGCTCAGAGTAAGGCTGATAATTGGATTTCTGCAACTATCCAAACCTTAAAGAAAGCATCTCCAACAAGCCTTAAAGTCTTCCTTAGATTGGTATGTGTCCAGAAAGTCACAAGAGTTCTATTTTATGCTCATTATAAACTTCACTAATCTTTTTGTGTTCAAGGATATATTTTGTGGTCGTTTCTCTCTTTTATTTGGAATAAAGAAAGTAATTCATGTAAGGAAAAGAGATTATGTTTACAAAGAGTTTGGAGGATAAGGAACCTTCCTTAAAAATATAAAAGAAAAAACAACCAAATACTTACAAGTGGTGTATTTAAGGTAAGAGGAAAAAGAGAGAAATAAGCTAATGAATAATATGGAATTGAAATTGATTTGTTGTGCTGTTAATGACATACAAATATGGGAATGGAGTATCTCCTGGTATAAGGAGATAAGTTATCTCCTCCTGCCAGTGAAATCATGACATGTGTCATGTTTCATCATTTTCTATAAAAATATTTTAAAAATAAACAAAATAGCACACATGTCACATTTTGACTGGCTAGAGGAGATAAGTTATCTCCTGATACGAGGAGATTCATTATTCTCTACAAATATTACCCCAATCATTACCTCAATAGTCATTTAAAATTGATGTTGATGTGATTTTTAAATATTTATCATCTTCACTATTTATTACATAGTTCTGTCTTTTTGGTTGGCCTTTTCAGATTAGAGAAGGGAGGCTCCTAGGTGTTGGTCAATGCCTTGTTTTGGAGTATAGAGTTGTTTGTCATATTTTACAAGGACATCACAGCAAGGATTTCTTTGAGGTTTTCTTTTGACTTCAAATACATCATGATTTTGTTTCGAGAATAAAATATCTACTGGTATAAGGAGATAAGTTATCTCCTCCGGCCACTAAAACCATAACATGTGTCCTATTTAGTTATTTTCTACAAAAATATTTCTAAAACTAAATAAAATCGTACACACGTCATACTTTTACTAGCTGGAGGAGATAAGTTATCTCCTGGTACGAGGAGATATTTGATTCTCTATTTTTAGATTATTTTTCTTTCTTTCATGTCCAACTCTATGGTTATGTCTTTCTGCAGGGTTGTAGAGCTATACTGATAGATAAAGACAAGAACCCAAAGGTGGGTACCCAATTTGATTGTGTAATATCACTTTCCATTTAATCACTTTTGAGCATTCATATGTAAATATTTCTCTGCTCATCTTCATATGTTTTTGTCAGTGGGAGCCTTGTAAATTGGAGCTTGTAAGTGATACCGATGTCTACCGGTACTTCTCTAAGCTTGATGATGAAGGATGGAATGATTTGGAGCTTCCCAAAAGGAACAACAATTTACCTAAATATGCCATTGCCAAGCTTTAAAGCTTCAACAAACCATATATCATTGTTCAATGAATGATTGAAGGTTTAATGTAGCAGATTATGGAATGCCATAATGTAAGTTGATAAGCTTTTAAAGTTACTGAGTTTCTACACATTCAAAACATAATAAATAGACAGGTAAAGATGAAATAATATATTCTCTATGTTAGTCACTTCCAATTTAATGTTTGTGCTAATGTATATTTAAAGCAGTGTTGTGAGAACCGGACCGGACGGTTTGACCGGTCTGACCGCTGACCGGACTTGAAAACGACTCTGGATTGCATTCTTAACCAAATGAGAGTTGGACTGCTTTAAACCAGGGAAGTTCCGGTCCGACCGTGTTAAACCCGGTTAAACCGGATTAATCCGGCTCAGGTTTCACAAGTTTTAGAATTTCATAGTTTGTTGGAAATAATCCTTTGGGTAAAATACATTTAGTTTACAATCTTCAATATTAGCCAATGTGAGGATTAGAAAGTGCAAATCAATTTATGTGTGCATGTATTTGTTGAAAAATAATTAAATAATAACCTATTTGTTTTCCATTTCCAAGAGAAAAAAATATTTTTATAGTAAATTACATGTACTCTTGTAATAGTTTTATATTCCTCACAGATTCTAGGATTGTGAAGGGTTATGGAAATGAAGTTGAGTTAACTTAAAGAAACTGTTTGTGATGGCTGATTATGAATCATGATGTAAAAGTGAGGTTATTGTTGTTTGTTAGTTAGAGACTATGAAACACGAATACTAATACGTATATCTGATACGATACGTATCCGATACATCGACACGTGAGGATGTTTGATGAATCCGTGCTTCAGAGGTTAGAGAATATATGGCTATGAACTCTGGAGGTTGTGTTGTTGTTATAGGAACAAGTCAACAATAATGATTCAAAGATACATCATATATATATATATATATGTGAACAAAAATTAAGTATTTATAATTTGTATTCTTTGTTAACAATCTTTACCTTAGAATGAAGATTTCAAATCCACTAAAGCATCCTCAAACTCTACCACTTTATACTTTATACTTTTTCAAATTATTATGAAGAGGAAGTAATTGTAAAATGAAGATTTAAATAGTCTCCATAATTTATTTGTATATAGCGAACTGAAACATCTTAGTAGCAAGAGGAAAAAAAAGCGAAAGTGATTCCTTTTTTAAAAAGTCAATAATAGTTAAATATAAATGATAAATGATATAGTGATCTTCATCCATATTTTTTCCTTGTAAAATATACTATGAAGAATTTTCTACCCCTTCAAAAACTAGAGGGGAAAATGTCCTCCAACTTTGCTCCAATCATATCCACTAGCCACACTTTGATATGTTTGATAAGTTTTCCAAAGTCCAAAGCATGATCATTAAAAATGATTTTGATTCCACTCCAATGTAACCATAAGGACAATATATAACACCAAACCACATAAAAAATCACACTTCCCTAGACATAGGAAGTAGCACAAAGTTTGAAATATGTGATATGCTCACAAGTAGGATTTCATAGAGTAATGGTGTATTCACATTTGATCTAATTTAGTGTATAAAGATCTAATCACTATTGTCCATGGGTGAATAAATAGTTTCTTCAATTTTGTAATTGATAAAACATTAATGTAGTAACTACTTTTTTGTATAACCAATAGTATTATTCATCTTATAGGTAAAAAAAACTAATATTTTTTGGGTGTGTAATCATTCCTTCTAATAAGTGTCACTTTCTGAAATCGAATTTTTGACTTTTTAACTTATTTCGAGATCCAGTTGGGTCTTATATCATTAGATTAATATCTTGTTGGTGGATAACATAGCTTTAACTTGATATAAAAGATAAAATAGTAAAGAAAATTAGAATTATTTTGGGGCATTAAACAAAAGTAGATAAATTGGTCTAAACACTAATTGATCCTACTATTTTTATGAGAAAAAAAAGTATATGCCAATATGATTCGTTGGAATAACGTGTACAACTAGATTTCGAAACAAGCAAAATTTGCATGTTTATGTGGACACTACTACTTGTTATTTAACTTTAGATTCCATCATCTAATAATATACTTTTATTGGAATAAAAAATAAAGAGAATTGCATCTAAAATATATAAACTTTATACATTATTATCACTATATCATTTATTCATATTTAATAATCAGATTCTTCAAAAAAAATATAAATAAATGATGAATAATGTACTAAATACGTATAAGTGCATAGATATTATACTCATATATAAATTATATACGCCAGCTATGCCAAATCATTTCACAAAGTCTATTATAATGTGACATAAGATTTTTTTAGTTTAACTCACATGGGTTTATTTAATTGATATATGTCATAAGATATTTCATTACTGCATAACACGCATACTAATAAAAACTTATAATTAAAGTAATGTTGAGAAAATATTATATAATCTTAGTCAAAATGTGACAGAAAAAAAATAAAAGAAAAAAGGAGCATATGGGGATATGATTTAATTTGCATGAACCATTCTTATGCATTCGAATCTTAAATAATTATGGATAGCACGTTGTCAATGTGTAAATAAGTAATTAATGTTTTATGTATAATTAATTTGGGACAATTTTTGTGATAATTGTTTGAGATTAGACAAAAATAAAAGTTAGTAAAAAGTAGATATATGTTTATTTTTTTAGGAGGAGTTTCAATTTTAGTTTTGCAATTAGCACTACTCTTAATTTCAGAGGAAAGGAAATAAAGATATAAGCTTGAATACACATTAAAATTTTAAAAGTAGTAATTTTCAATATAAATCTTTTCATTTTAACTCTTTGAATAGTGCCCTTAGGTGTGGCGGAATTTGGGTAAAAAATTTGGGGATTTATTGAGTAAATAGGTAAAATGATTTTAGTTTTATATACTATCATTATATCATTTATCATTCATATTTAATCATTGTTGACTCTTGAAACAAACTAATACAATATGAATGGTAATGATAGAGGGACTATGTATAAATTATTACATTGATAGTATATAGATATTACATTTTGACTTCAATCATTTAGCTTTAAACCAATGCGAATTCGTCAAGTGGTACAAGGCCCCACTGGATCCCCAAGGTCGAGAGTTCGATTCCTGAAAGCGACACTTGTTGAAAGGGGTAATCGTGAACCCCGAAAAGAAATTAATTTCTTACCCAAAAGATGAGAGGATACAGTACCAAAAAAAACCCATGCTCGAAAACTTTTGAATCACATCCTCACTTTTAATAATATCTCCATATGAAAGGTTGCCACTTGGTGAATGCCAACTGTCTATTGTTATATGTCAACTCCCAAACGAAAAGCAAAAGAAATAGGGAGCACATCTAATGTCTCACACTTTGCGCCACTCCACATGTCATGCACTTGTGATTGGTCATAAAAATACTTAATAATTAAATTTTAACTTAAATATATTTTTCTGACCAATCATAAACTCATGGCACATGGAGAGACACGAAGTGTAGGACGGTAAATGTGTACCCAAAGAAATGAATCAAAGTTTTATTACTTTGGATAACCCTTTCCCTTTGGGACTTTGCTTTTATTTCTTCCTTCTCTACTCATTCCTCAATCTCCAACCTATCCCTATAAGTTGCTTCACCAACATTACTACTTCATTATTATTATATTATACATAAAGAATGTGTCTCTAACTATATGTATATATAAGATCTCATTTGAGCATTGAATAACCAAAAAATACTCAAAAAGCTAAGGAAAACAATATGGCTTCAAGTACTAGTACCATTCCTAGCTACCCCATCAAGACCATTGTTGTTTTGGTACAAGAAAATCGTTCCTTTGATCACATGTTGGGTTGGATGAAGTCTATAAACCCAGATATCGAGGGAGTTACTGGTTCAGAATCAAACCCGATTTCCACGTCTGACCCTAACTTGGGTAGGGTTCAGTTTGGTGATCGGTCTGTTTATGTCGACCCGGATCCGGGCCACTCCATACAAGACATCTACGAGCAAATTTTTGGGGAGCCGTGGAGCGAGGCTTCGGCGGCAAAGAAGTTGCCGCCGAAAATGGATGGCTTCGTCCAAAATGCTGCCAAGCAGGAGAAGGCGGGGGCGAAGCCATCCACCCCCACAATGACGGAAACAGTGATGAATGGGTTTAAACCGGAGTTAGTGCCGATTTATAGAGAGTTGGTGAAGGAGTTTGCGGTTTGTGATCAATGGTTCGCTTCGATTCCTTCCTCGACCCAACCGAACCGACTTTATGTGCACTCTGCCACGTCACATGGGTTGACTAGCAATGACACAAATCAACTCATTGGTGGGTTGCCTCAAAAAACCATATTTGATTCTTTAGATGAGAATGGATTCAATTTTGGGATCTATTATCAATATCCACCAGCAACTCTTTTCTACAGGTTGGTTATTCACTTACTACCCTATGTTCTTGTCCTTACAATTTCTTATTGTGTTGAATTAATTTTTTTATCCATATTTATGATTATTCTTAATTAAAACAAAAAATTTGCCTTTAAAAAATGGCCTTAAATCTTTTTATATAAGTGGAACAATACTACAAAAAAAGGCAGAACTATAAATACTACAAAAAAAAACTTTTTTAAGTTACTATGTAAGAAATAAAATATAATAAAAGCATTCTCATCTAATTAGAAAAAATGATTTTGAGTATCTATACATAAAAAAAAATGGAACGAAAAATGGAGGTAAAAAATAAGTTAAGGTTAAACCAATAAATATAGAAATAAAATGGATAATGATACATTATCATGTAGCATAATCTAATTAAAAAAAATAGAGTCTATGCACTTTTTTCTAATAATTTTAATGAAATTAGATAACGTGTGCACTTTTTTCTCTTCTTCATAAAACAACTATGATTGGGTGTTCCCTCTATTTTATTTTTCTATTCTTATGAAAGTGACTTAAACAAAAGTATGATTGCAATCTATAGGATTCGAATCTGAGACTCGTTAATAGGAGTAATCAAACATCCGAAAATAATTAGTTCCTTACGTATTAACTAAACAGATGCCCAAAGTTATACCAAATAAAAACGAATCTAAGTTTAAGGGGTTCAACATCTGCTGTACCAAATGAGTGTATCACATTATGTAGCACTTCTTCTGATTGGTTGGAAAACATATATTTAAATTTAAAATTTAATAATAAAATATTTTTCTGACACATGAAACATCGCACTTTTTGGGACAGAAGATATGCTTCCGAGTTTAAGGAAGCTACATTACTAAATGCTTGTTATTAATTTTTGTATTAAAAAATATGCTAACAAATTATAAATTTCAGGAGTCTTAGAAAACTAAAATATGTAGACAATTTTCATCCATTTGACATAACATTCAAGAAGCATTGTGAAGAAGGGAAACTACCAAACTATGTAGTTGTTGAACAAAGATTTTGGGACATACCAGGTGTACCAGGTAATGATGATCATCCATCCCATGATGTTGGAGAAGGACAAAAATTTGTAAAAGAAGTGTATGAAGCACTTAGATCAAGTCCACAATGGAATGAAATATTGTTTATAATCATATATGATGAACATGGTGGGTTTTATGATCATGTTCCAACCCCTTTTGAAGGAGTTCCTAGTCCAGATGATATTGTAGGACCAGAACCCTTCAAGTTTAAGTTTGATAGACTTGGTGTAAGGGTTCCAGCTATTGTTATTTCTCCATGGATTCATCAAGGGACAGGTAATAACAACCATGTTTTTAGTGTCCAAATGTTTTCTTTATGGATTTTATTCTTAAATGGTTTGGTTATTTTTCGTCGGAAATACCCTTGTTTTGAGATATGCAGTCACCCGAAAGAAGTTTAGTTTTTTACTCATAGAATGAAGAACTTCTTTCGGGATAGCAATGTCATATTACTCTCATTACCAACAAGTCGTTGATCCAATATTAGAAATAGTAATGTTAGTGACTAATAATGAAATGATGTATGCAGTGTTGCACAAACCTACTGAACCATTTCCAACATCACAATATGAACACTCATCTATACCAGCAACAGTGAAGAAGATATTCAATCTGCCTCAGTTTTTGACAAAAAGAGATGAATGGGCTGGAACACTTGTGCCTCTCTTAACTAGAACCACTCCAAGAACTGATTGTCCAGGTCCATTATCTATCTTTCTCCGATATATATCACGTGAGAATAGTTCTCATATAAAAATTATGAAAACAATAAATCTGGGCCTTACAACCAATCATGTATGGTTAGGATTAAAAGTTAGTTATTGGTCACATGGATGTATCTTTTAATCTTAACCATTCAATCAAAATCCACTAATATATATTAAGTATTCTCATTTCTCACAATAGTACATTGTTCTCACGTGAGTAGCTCCTATATATATATATATGAGGAGGGGTCTGTTGGATTTAAAAAAATAGATGACTGAGATTGAGTGTAACTTAACTTGGATGTAAACGGACCCCTCCTCTATATATATGTCTATTTTAGAGTTTAACGATGTAAGAGTTTTTACATCGTCGACACGTCATTAACCATTCACGTATATGTCATGTTAGGAGTCCTACATTGAGTAGAATTGCAAACTCGCTTATCAGTATTCAGTAATATACCTTAATACAGCCTATAGATAGCCATTTCTGTGGCACAACTTTCAATGAAAGCAGTAATTGTTAGGACTTCAACATATGAGCAGAATGTTAGGAGTCCTACATTGAGTAGAATTGCAAACTCGCTTATCAGTATTCAGTAATATACCTTAAGACAGCCTATAGATAGCCATTTTTGTGGCACAACTTTCAATGAAAGTACTAATTGTTAGGACTTCTACATATGAGCAGAACCCGACCCCAAAGACTAGTCTATTAGGTGGGAGAGCTTCATGGCTTAAATACCAGAGTTTGCAATTCTACTCAAAGTATGACTCTTAACATGTGACAATATATACTAAGAATTTTCACAGAATCTTTGCTTAAATGTTGACCATTTATGTTGCAAATTTGGCAGTGAAATTGCCTGACCCTATCAAACTAAGAGAGATTGGTGCTCAAGAAGAAGCCAAGTTGACTGAATTTCAGGAAGAGTTAGTACAAATGGCTGCAACTCTAAATGGAGATCACAGAAAGAGTATATACCCCAACAAGTTAGTTGAGAATATGACTGTTCCAGAGGCAGTTAAGTATGTTGAAAATGCATTCAAGACATTCTTGGATGAGTGTGACAAAGCAAAGCAAAGTGGAGTTGATGAATCTGAAATTGTTGATTGTGCTAATGCAAGTGTTCCACCAGGTTCCAAAAATTTGTTTGACAAGGTGTTGTCTTGCATAATTTGCGATCGAAATTAACTTACACACTCTACGAAGGTTTTAAAACGTGGTTGCGGTTATATTGTGTTTGCTCATGCAGTCGCAATATAACCGTGAAGACTGCTAAAACTGTAATATTACGATCACGATTGTGATTATAGATTGTATTTAGAATCATGCATCGTACTCGTACTCGTACTTTCCATATGAAACACATTCTTCTATGTGTATAATTGGCTTTGCCAATGGAACTATGTTGAATAAAAATGTCTATTTGTGTCTGACCCATCCTAAGAGTGAGTCATGTAAGGATCTGAACTATGTATTGCAACTTAATGATGAATTATTGTTACTGTTAACAGAACACTTCTTTTTCATTACAGATATTTTAATATCTTTCACCTATCTATGTCCGATATATATTTGATACTGATCCTCTCTGATAATATTATAAATCGGATACTTTCCAGATACTTTCTAAATACTCTCCACTACTCTTAAAATATTTTTCGATATATCTTCAGACACCCAAACTACCACGGAGAAGCATGTTAGAAAAACATAACACAATGACTCCAGAGATAAATATAACATTCAATCTACTAAGTGGAATTATAGAGAAAGGAAAGACAAAGCAATGTACATAGAGAAAGAAAAAGAAATGCATCTCCATAATGATGATCAAGGAGAAAACAAGATCGATATATTACTATTTATGGACAATAAGCAATGATTTCTTATGACAATACGATTTTCATTTTGTATTTAGTGATCTCTAAGATGTACATTCTATGTTTGGAATTTCAGAACAACAATTATGTGTTTACTATGTTTTATGAATTTTATGCACATATTATATATGTGTATCTCAAACATATCGTATCATGCATTTTTCAAGAATATGTGTATCGATGTATCGGATACATTTTGTATCCAATACTCGTATCAGTATCCATGCAACATAGCATATAGTAATAGTAATGACCATACAGATCAAGAAAAAGAATTTTATATACAGTAATTATAAAGGTAGAGTCACTCACTATGATGTTTATAAACAACTAGAAATAGTTTATAAGGTTTACTTGGAAGTCAAGTTACTGGGACTGTGCACCCTCGAATAGCTCGTGCCACTTCTTAACTTCATTTCCAGGACCTTCTCCCTGAAATATATGTCTATGCATTATAGCACCACTAATTTGTATACAAGAAATAAGAAACATAAACAAAAAAAATGTTATGCATTTATTTTATACTAAATATGAAGCAGAAACTCAACAATAACAGATACTTAAGAATTTTACATTAGTACAAGGTTATTGTATATTGCTCAAATTTTAAAGTACAAGGTTATTGTAGCAGAGGTTTTTAATTTTAAGCAATTCAAAGTAAAAAAAGATTGAACTTTATCCATAACTGGTCTCAAAGCCGTAAAGGGTCGTATTGGATAGTCGATAGCGAACCTACCTTGTAGAAAATTATGGCATAGACATATAATATGGTTGTCAATCTAAGTACTAGCTCCTAAGTAACACATGCCACAAGTACAACGTTTGACGCAAGAGCCACCGATACGAGTTAAAAATAAACAAGGGTTCTCGTATTCATGGAAATAGTTGACACAATGGATCTTGAAATATTGGCACACTGATAAGAAAGTCAATGGAAATAGTTGACACCATGACTAAGAGAAACAGTTAACACATCCATTGTGTATTATTAATACCAAAGTTACCAATGGAAGTTTACCTCAACAGAGCTGATTTCATAAACTTGGTTTTCGGTGATTTCTAGATCTAGTGCCTGTATGCAAGCTTCAGCAACAACAATTCTGCTGGCTTCTCCCACTAGTTTATCTCCTGAAAGCCGGTTGCCAAATTTATAAAACTTCAAACAAGAATACTATTAAATATACAAATGAGTTATAAGTAATTACCGTTATGATAAATAAGGTGAACTAACTTTCTAAATCAATCTCATTTTTCGGGACATGCCAGAAACATCCAACAGAAAACCTTATTCACCTAAGCATTCTATGCATGGGTTTAAAATTTTGGTTTAAATCATGTGGAGCAGGAAGTAGTTCGTCATTGGTGCGGACCTTTTTCGCCCCATAATTATCACCAGCAACTTTGTTACATACAATGGCTTTTCCTTCTCCTCCAAGTGACACAGCTTTCTTAAACTCTGTTGTGGTACCGAAGTTTGCCTCGGAAGGCTACGCAGGAGAAGTAACTAAGTGGGACTTTGCGGTCAAAATGAAACAAGATAGATGGGTTGCAAGGTTGAAGGCTTAGAACGGATGCAAAATGGTTTTATGCTCAGAACTATTTTGCTAATTGCTTTGCAACCATATTCATAAGAGGGAGGATAGTGTGTGAAGTTGTAACTCCAATACAATTATACAAATGTGCAAGAATTACAGAATCATAATAACTGACCAATATAACGTCGTTGGTTAGTTAGCTATAATAATGAGCATTATTCATATACCTTGACCTATAAGCACTGCTCGTCGTTGCCCAGCTGTTGCTCTGAGCAAAGTGTTTAGATCATAAGATGTGTATGGTCCATCCGTCAACCTTCCAGGCCTACAACGCAATTAAATATCACATATGAGGACACCGAGAATTTAAGATACAAATAATCGAGGTTAAAAGTCCAATGCCATGTTTATCAAGTTTCAATATCAGGTATGAAGCATGCAAAATTTTCATCTTACCTGATTATGGTAAATGGAAAGCCAGAACTCCGAAGAAAATCCTCCCCCATCTTCTTATACTTCAGGACACCAAATAGGTTCATAATGCTATACGACAAAAGAACATTAACAAGTCCATGAGACGATTTTGAGATATCCTTTTACAAATCTAATCAACAAGTTTTATGTAATGGAATGTTAGATTTCAGATAAATGAAGCGAAGGCCTAGAAGGTAAATGTATGAAATAGTTTAGATCATAAATCTTTCCGAGTTCATATAATGAAATAATTTAGATCATAAATCACATGAAATAGTTTTTAGTTTATTCGTCTTTTCGTGGTACACTTGAAACAAAAAAAGTTTTTATAACCCGCCATGGTTAGGCTAATTAATATTTTAAACAATTTTTTCATTAGAACTTTATATGGGCCCGAATCTGCTTACCCGACACATAAATTTTGCTTTCTTGTATGCCAATTCATGATATCACAAATGTCACAGGCAACTTTGTCAATTAAGAACTAATTACTTGTTAGTTATGCTTACCTCCATGGCAATTCATTGGACTTAGTCACACCGATTGAAGACACAAGAACGACTCTCTTCACCGTGGAAGGCAACGCGGACACTACATTCTTCACTCCCACCCAATCTTCAAATAAATACTTGTAATCAAAATCGAAACCAAAATAACGAAAAGTGATTGAAGAGATGATGAATTCTATCCTAACTAATGCAAGTTTTAATAAAAGGCATTACCGTCATGCTTAAATTCTCCAAACTTAAAATTTCACCCGACTAATTTTCTATTTCAAATTATTCATGACATCAAATGCTGCATTATCTGTATAATGTGATTCTTACCGACTCTTTCTGGTGTATTATTATCATCCCATCGCTTTGAAGGAAAAGCTGTTGTTCCTGTGCAGCAAATCACATGTGTAACTCCCTATAAAACACATAAACAAAAGCAAAGAAGCAAAACAAAAATTACCACACATTTCCTTCGGTGAATAAAATTAGTAATTGAAAATGAAAATAATTCAGATGAATCGAAGCAGTATTAAGTATAGGTAAAAGAATTGAAAGATCTGACCTCAAATATGGATGGATCCAAATCGTCTTGGTTTCTCGTGTCTGCTTTATATACCTGTCATGTTTAAAATTTCTATATAACCAGGAAATATTGAGAATACATGAAATCAATTGTGAGCGTCAAAGCTAATTATTCACGGAGGGACTATGGCAGAAATTAAATTTGCGGTCGGTTGGTCACTACGAGTAAATGATATACCTGCAGTTTCTCCACATCTTGTTTACCAAACAGTGTCGTAGCTTTCTCAGGATCCCTTAGGATCAAGCGTGACTTGACATTCCGTTGAAGCAATGCTGCTGCTACAAGCTGCCCTGAATAATAAGTAATGCAATTTCTTCACGAACAAGGCATGAGTTACGTACTGAACAAGACGTTTCAACATTTTACAGCTTTAATATCGAACGCATACAAATGCGCAAGAAATCGAGGAATGATATATGCCAATAACAGGAATTACTACTATACTCAAGTTTGTTTGTTTAACGAAGGATATCCCCTCAACTATGGGCAAGAAATCGAGGAATGATATATTTTACAACTTTTTTTTTTGTTTAACAAAGGATATCCCCTCAACTATGGATAACAAATTAATCTTATTTCGAGGTACGTGATTGTCCTCCCAACAAGTGTCGAACCTTTTAAGAAGGAGTAGCATACTACTTCTATAAAGATGTGTGGCTGCCGAAGTGTACACGGTATGTTTCTATTTGGCCCTTCTATCTGGTGCATGTTATAACAAGGGACTTAAGTCCAATATATTAACATTTCACTCTACTTCATTCCAGTAGTAGACAATGTCACTAATACAATAACATATTTCAAGCGTCCCGAGAATTATTGTTTGTAACGGATTTTGCCCATATAATAAATTACTTACACTAACTCATATTTTGAGTTAATCATTCCTATCCTAAATTTATATGAAGTATATTACTTCTGATTGTAATAATAATAATGCTAATAGGAATCGAACATTTGATCTTTTACATCATATTATGTTTTTTCAATTTTGTAGGACCAAACTGTTACAAGTCAAAATTTTGAAGGAAAAATAGGTATTTACTCATAATATTTTAATGTTTTATTAATATTCCTTCAATTTCCGTATATTCTTCGCCAAAACTCAACTCGCAAACGAAAAGTAAAAAAAAAAATAAGATGGTGAGTGAATAATATTTACCAACACCTCCAGAAGCACCAAGAAGGAGCACAAGTTTAGAAGATGGAGGGGTGATTTGGTCATTCTCCTTAAACTCAGAAAATTGAGTTTGAATGAGTTGGTTAATGGTGATAGCAGTTTTAGCATAAACAAGCTTAGAAAAATTAAAACTTTTCTTCTTCCATCTCAAAGCTGAAGAAGAATAAGAAGAAGAAGAAGAGAGGAATGAGATAATTTTAGTGGGTTTATTAGAAGTGAAAGAGAAAGGAAGTGTAGAAGAAATAGTAGTAGAAGAATAAGAAGAAGAAGCCATTAAAGAAGAACACAAGGAACAAGAACTAGGACAACACACCCAACAACACATAACCTTAAGTAAATGCTGACCTCACAATTCTACTCTTGATCTTCTGTTTTTTCTACAATATCATATAACACAAGATAATATAGGTAAGAATAATGTTATATCATTTTATTAAATTATTTTATTAATCAGTATATCTATAATACTATAATAAAGTGATATATGTAATTTATAAATCAATCATTAATAAATAAAATATCACATTGTGACATTTTTTGTGTAGCAGGATTTAGTATGAGGATATATCATTTTCCGATAGGTAAATGTCATAAAATAATTAAAAATATGTCATTATATCACTAGATAGGTTGCTAAAATCAAATGCACTCTTAGTGGCGAACATGGATCGGGTTAGACTTGTTCATTATCTAAATCCTAAATATTGATTATGTCATTTTTTGAACCTGGCTCTTGACCCAAACTAATCCAACCCTAAATATTATCCGAGGTGAGCCTTATCCGACTCTAAATGTCGATTGAGTCATTTTTTGAGTCTGACCCTACATGTCGATCGAATCATTTTTTGAACTCGACCCTAGACCTGAAGCTAATCTGACCCTAAATGTCATTTGGGTTGGGTTAGGTAAGGTTTGTCCTTACCCGACTATAAATGTCGATCGAGTCATTTTTTGAACCCGATCTTACACCTGAAGCTAATCTGACCCTAGATCTGAAGTTAACCAAACCTTAAATATCGTTCGCTTCAGCCTTTGGACCTAAACTCGACCCTAGACCTAATTAAATATAGTGCATAACCTTTTAGATAAAGTCCTCTCGATATTAATTATTATTATATGTATCTAATTTGATATATGAAATTTTATATATATATATTGTTGATTATATATATTTGATGACAAAATTAGAGAATCGATGATACTTTCAATCAACAAGATGCCATTACTATATAGACAATTAAATAGACACACTTACAAATATGGTGAATGAACATGAGCTGAATTATGCTTGTCTTTTACTCGATCATAAATAATGAACAATTTTAATTTTAAAACCCGAAACTAGACTCGATGAGATCCGACCATATTCGGACCCGACCATGATTGGGTCGAACCTAGTGAGTGGATGGAATTGGATCATGCTCACCCCTATGTATTATCCACTATATGTTTTAGAGATGTCATTGATTTATACACAATTGAATATACATATATAAACAACAAGTTAGAGTTGAGAAGAAAAAATGGGTTGGGACATGTAAAAGAGAAACTCTTATCTCTTACTCAACATTGAATATCAACCAGGTGAATAGATATGGCATTATCCTCCTCAACCCTAATTCCAAACATGCTTTTCCCATATAACTCCTAACTTTGTACTTATTTAATTTTCCCATGACTTAATCCATAACTAAACCCAACAACATCATCATTCTAATATCTAAAAACAAGTTTTGAAGATAAAGTATCCATAGTTAAAGTGGCAAGATCTCATTGAACATAGTTTATTGAAAACCATTACTGAGAACTTTTAAATGTTACTAAGTATTATTTCGTGCCCAAAGTTGTTGCAAGTTACAGTAACAACAAGATCACGTTAGATAATTATCTCAATGAGTAACATAATTAAGAATTTTTTATAGTTAAAACGTCATAATTTTGCTAGGGAAAAAAGTCTATACATGACTAAATATGTAGTACTTAATAGTAATTTGTGAAGAAAAAGAATTCTATATTCCTCCATGCTATCCATTTTTATATTAAATTTATCAATTGAAAATTATTGTGGGACCCGATTATAATAATACGAAGAGTAAATATCAATTTTAGTCTCTCATATATTTCTGATTTTACCAGTTTGGTCTCTTAAAACTTGGGAAACCCAAAATAGTCTCCAAATTTTTTAAATATAGGTAAAATTAGTCTTTTAAGGATCATATTAGTCTCCGTCAGGTATTGTAAAATATACTAAAAAAAGATTAATTTAACTAACATTTAATTTTTAGGAGTATTTTGAGTTTTTTTTTTAATTTTTGAGGGAACTAAATTGTCGAAAACATGAGGACTTAACTAAATATTTAGTCTGCATCAAATACCCAGAGAATACTAACGAGTGTTGGTTCAGGTGATAGATACTTGTTTCCTCTTAAACAATGTCTCATGTTCGAGTTTTGTGGATAGAAAATATACATGCTGTGAGAACTAGCCCCACATACATGTGGATTGCACGGCTCAGACAAGAGGTGGAAAACAAAACAAAAAGAGTGGGGATACATTTACTCCAAAACTAAGTTTTTTAAACTTATTCCCTATCTTCGATCATAAATTATAATAACGATTTAGATCTACTCACCACGAATACTAATTGAAAGCTAGGAAAGAGAATAAATTTTATAAACTTAGTTGGGGAGTAACTGAATCCCCTCAAACAAAAATACCAAAGAACAAGTTGAAATTACCATTTCTACCATCAACTTCTTCTTCAAATCAAATCCAAAATCATTTTCATCTCAATTCGCAACCAAAACCAGAAACTCTCAAATCTCAGAACCTCAATTCACCCTTCAATGGCTGAATTCCTCGATCTAGAAATCCAAGACGGTGTTCGCATGCCATGGAACGTGATCCCTGGCACCAAATCCGAAGCCGCTAACGCCGTCGTCCCCGTCGCCGCAATCTACACTCCGATCAAACACTTCCCTTCAATGCCAGTCCTTCCTTATTCTCCTCTCCGTTGCCGTACTTGTCGCTCCGTTCTCAACCCCTTCTCCATCGTCGATTTCGCCGCCAAGATCTGGATCTGTCCATTTTGCTTCCAACGCAACCATTTCCCGCCACACTACGCTTCAATCTCCGATGATAATCTTCCAGCTGAGCTATTTCCACAGTACACAACAATTGAATATGAGACACCAGGTGATACTACTCCGATCGTTCCACCTGTTTTCATGTTCGTCGTTGATACGTGTGTAATTGAGGAAGAGATGAGTTACCTTAAGTCGTCGCTGTCACAAGCGATTGAGTTGTTACCGGAGAATTCGCTTGTTGGATTGATCACGTTTGGGACTTTTGTACATGTTCATGAGTTAGGGTTTGGTCAGATTCCGAAAACTTATGTGTTTAAAGGTTCTAAGGATTTGTCTAAGGATCAGCTTCTTGAGCAGATGAGTTTTTTTGCTAAGAAGCCGAAACCGGCTGTTGGTGTTATTGCTGGTGCTAGGGATGGGCTTTCATCAGAGAGTATTTCGCGGTTCTTGTTGCCTGCGTCTGAGTGCGAGTTCACTCTCAATTCGGTAATATTTGTTGCTTTTTTTAGTTGTGGTGGAAAGGGGAAAAGGGGTGTTGTGTTAATTTTGTGTGTTGTTTTATGATTGACAGGTTTTGGAAGAGCTGCAGAAGGATCCTTGGCAAGTGCCTGCTGATCAGAGAGCGACTAGGTGCACCAGTACAGCATTAAGCATTGCAGCTAGTTTGTTGGGGGCATGTGTTCCTGGTTCGGCGGCGAGGATAATGGCGTTTATTGGTGGACCAGCTACCGAAGGATCTGCTCCTGTAAGAGTTGTTGATCATACTCATCATTAATATGTTCCATATATGTGTGTATGTTGACATGTTCCACGTAGGCAAGCCAATATGCTATTAATGTACTTATATTAGGGGCATAAAATTATCCACAATCCATTCAAATCCAGGATAAATTAAATCAATCCATTTAAGTTAATGTATTTAAATGGATACAAGCCAATAGTTAATTTTAATAATGGTTGATGACATTCAGCTGATTCTCTCCACATGTACTATTGTAGATTGTGTCAAAACAACTTTCTGAACCAATTCGCTCCCACAAGGATCTGGATAAAGATTCTGTGCCACATTTCCATAAATGCGTCAAATTCTATGACGGGCTTTCAAAGCAGCTTGTGCATCAAGGTCATGTACTAGATCTCTTTGCTTGTGCTCTGGATCAGGTAATGTTTTCATTTTTTTAACTGACATCTTGTTGTTAGCACACAGCATTCTGCTTGTTTATGATTTGACAAATTATTATCATTGTTTTTCACCTAGAGAACTGTTCACTGTTCAATTTTTGTCAAGCAAAGAATATTTCAATGTCAGTCCAACTTCTAAGTACATCCACTGTAATGAAGAGTTTGTGATGATGGTTTAAATTGTAATTCACTTCCCAATATATTTTATATTTCGAAGTACTGTATTTTGAAAATGATACAGAATGTTTTATTTATGTGCATTCACTGATATCCTTGAGCATCTTTTTATTCAATTTTAGTGGCTGTATTTAACCTTATCAAACTTAAAATATGAGCATTAAGCTCCAGCCTAATGTTCTAAACAGTAGCAATCTTGTACATTGTATAAAAATTTATCCTCGAGTTTTGACTTCCATGGAAACCATTTATGCTAGTAACTGAAAATTTGGTCTCAGGACTTAGGACACACGTACACAGCATTCACCAAAATGCAGAACAGTGTATTTCATAAAGAAATAGCAACAGAGTAATGTAAGGAAAAAGCTCCAAAATACTTTACTGCCAAAATCATTTGATCTTTTGAGCATTCTTCCGTATTTCATCGCACTTGGTGGGCTGGCCAGCCGGTGACTTCTGAGGTGGTTTTGGACGATGGTGAGTAGTGAGTTGTCTGACGGTGGTGATTTCTGGGTAAGTCGGTGGCTGGTTGGGAAAGACAAGAAGGGACTTTGATTTTGGAGAGTTTTGTTGGACCTGATGACAGAAACTCCTCAAGGGACAGTAGATGCAACACCGAGCTTCCTTTGATACCAACTTGATAAGATTGATAGACTTTAGAGTATGATTTGTGAAAATGCATAAATAAAAATACATTTAGAAGCGGATATATTATATACGCTTGGTAATAAATGCATATCTATTTACAAGAAATAATTTGACGAATTTCAAAGAAACAATGAGCTAATTCCTAATCAGAAATAACTCCAGCTATTTCCTAGGATAGGTGTTCCGATATTCACCCTTTAATATTTCCAACACTCTGATATTTTCAGCATACACTATTATTTCATCTAATTAATAATATCAGAAGTAGAAGTTATTAGTAAACATAGGGAGGGGGAAGATCTTTGTATAGAGTTTACTATGTTTTTATGTGAATATATTTTATTTGATCACGTTGTTTGTTCTTCTCTTGCTTTCTCTGTTTTTATGAGGATTCTTGATCTTCCTTTCCTCTAGTATTCACATCTATTATTGGATTTCTAATATGTTGTTTTAATCAAGTTTAATGAAACTTAAGTGTCGATAGGTATCTTACTCTTAGGGCAATCCTGCCAAATGACCCATTAGTCTAATGCCTACCGACTCCTGCCATTAATAACTATAATGTGCTTGTTCATAATTTTTGTAGTCCAAAATCCTTCATCGCCAAATGACCATTTTGTTTACTGTCCTACCCAATTTAGTTTCTGATAAAGTTTTGTTATTGTTAGCATAGTTTTCGAATGACCTGTAGGCTGACAAGTCTATTATTCCATAATTTCTATTGGGGTCCAGTTGTTGTTTATGTTGGTATAATTTTCATATATTAGAAATAATTATTTTCTGCTTTCTGCTTTTGTTACAGGTTGGTATTGCTGAACTTAAATCTGCTGTAGAAAGTACTGGAGGCCTTGTTGTACTTGCTGAAAGTTTTGGCCACCAAGTGTTCAAGGATTCCCTTAAGCGTGTTTTCCAATCAGCTGATTTTGATCTGGGTCTATCATCAAAGTAAGTCTTAAAAGATTTTGATTTTTATATGATGTATGGACATGATTTATGACAAAGCATCATGGTGTCGTTCGTCCCATACAGTTGACGTCATCTAGTGGGATTAAGTCTTGGTTATGGATTTATGGATCTCCTGAGTTATGTATGTTACTTGCTTGTGTAGTAAAAGACAAGCCTGCTCTATGCATAAATTTATTGTCAGTAAAATACCAAGTTATGTTAGGTAAATAGTACACAGTTACATCTGTGAAATTAATGTACTGGTGTATGATTGTGTAAACTAATAAAAAGTTGATTCTTTAAAATAAACATACAGCAGTGACTTGTTCAAGTCACACATTCACCATATTGGTTGTTCTCCCTTTCTCGTCTTCCATGGTGTCCAGAGCTTGGGGAGAAATCCTTTGCATCCCACCCAGTTCCAATTTCTCTTTTACTAAGAAACGTCTCTGTTGGTTAGCCCTCCGGGTTGTGATTTACTCCAGCTATCAAGTCTCCACTATTTTGCTTCATACCAATCTCAGACAGGCTCCATACCAACTGTTTATGATTTTTTAATGGGGCACATTGCTGTGAAATCCAATTTTAGAAATAGTCCAAGAGCACTACTACAGTACACACCCTGACCCTCCTATTCACTAATTCACAGCCTTTGTTAACACTCTTCATGATGCACACTGCCATTAACTGTTCAGCGGAGCCTAATTTTCTGTAACTTTGGGATACTGTGAGAGGAGAAATTGACTGGGACAGCGCTTAGCCGCATACTGGGTATTGCATCCTTCTTTTAGAGAACCATCTTTAATGGCAGAGTACATGCCACTGTTGACATGTTTCACTTGATTGTCGAACATCATTAGTGTCTGATGAAGAGTAATCCATAAAAGATGCCAGAAAAAGAACTCTCGCAGAGGGTGTCATGTGACAAACCAGCTTGTTCTCTTTTCACTATTTTTTCTTCATGATGTGGGTTTGTTGAATTTAATATTTCAGAACACGTATCAGTATGACATGGGATGCATGACCAAGGTCATGGTTTAGGCATAAGTTGGTGGTTCTGGTAACTATAAGTTTAAGCCACGGCCTTCAATTCTACATCAGTTTGGTGCCAGAGCCTTTTATACTGGTTACCTGGCTTAGTGCATTCCCTTGGTTTAGGTATCAGGAGAACCAAGCTCTGTTACCATGCACCACTGGGTAACAGAAAAGTGCTACCATAAACTAAATCTTACGATGCATGCTGTTCTAACATATATTAAACTCTTTTAACTATTAGTTAAGATGGACCCGATCATCTTTCCCTCTCTCCCTTCCTTACACACTCTCTCTCTCTCTCTCTATATATATATATATATGTATTATTGTTTGTTTCTTATTTTAACTTCTTTTGCAGTGGAATATTTGAGATAAACTGCTCCAAGGACATGAAAGTCCAAGGCATTATTGGCCCCTGTGCATCTCTTGAAAAGGTATATTCAGATGCTTTCTTCTCACTTTTTGGCTACATTTTGGATGCTACAACCCACCCCCGAAAAAAGAGATGCTTACATTTTTCCTTGTATCTGCAGAAAGGTCCATTGGTTTCAGATACTGTTATTGGTCAAGGGGGTACAAGTGCATGGAAGATGTGTGGCCTTGACAAATCCACATCATTGTGTCTGTTTTTCGACATTGTGAGGAAGGAAACTCCTGATGCTACAGCACAGGCGACAAGCAATCAATTTTATTTTCAATTCTTGACTTAGTATGAAAACCATCCTAGTGCACCTTTGAGTAATCTATTTCCTGTTATGGTAATGTAGATGAAATATTTCTCACTTATTACAGATCTTTTGCTTCAGTTATCAAAATAACAGTGGACAAATGAGATTCCGCGTTACAACACTATCACGTAGATGGGTTGCTGGACCAGGAAGCATTCAGGCAAGCTTTCATCTGCTACCCTCCTTTGATCAGTTATACATGATTCTTGTGATTTCCATTCGCCACTGCAAATGAATTCATTTGGATGTGATTTATTAAAATAGCTAAATCTCTCAGATGTGAAACTCTCAGGAACCGATACTCCATGCAATTTGAGAGTGCCTGATCTCCCTCCTTTCTCTCTAATTCCCCGGTTTCCCACTTTTCTGCCTTGATCTTTTAGCCCCTCTTCATGTTCCTCACGTCATGCCATGTCAGTAGGTGGTTATTTTTTGTTCACATGTGCAGCATGACTCAACTAATTCCTGATTTTCTAGATTTTTTCCTATTGTATACTTAGTTGCCATAGGTTTCTTACAGATTCATAGAATAAAAATGAGAGAGGGCTTCACATAGGTGATAGATTACTAATTGGCGAAGCTTTTGAGAAAGATGGCTTTCAGCCAGGTTCAGTGGCTCCAGGTGTGAATGGTCGAAGATAGATTATGGTCTGATAAGTGTCAAATTTTATTAGGGTTGTTGTTCTTATATTTCTGAAATCTTGATAGCTGTAAACTATGATACACCAACACATCAATTTTATTTCCAAATTTGTATCAGATTCCGGTACTCTCTGACGTAATCTGGTACTCTTAAACTACCTTTCCAATACCTCTCTTGGCACCAAATCTACAGTACCAGAGCATTACTTGAGAAAAAATCATATCACACAATCAACCAAGTAGAAGTGTAAAGAGAGAAACAGAGCATCCAATCTTCCAAATGGAAGTGTAGAGTGAGGGGAAACAACAGAGCGCATGTATTGCATAGAGGAGAATGAAAAGGAAATGCATCTGCATAATAGACACATTATTCCTTTTCTTCTGTTGACTGAAAAAGGTTTATTCTGATTTATAAGAGCAATCCTAATGATGGTCAAGGCGGGAATGCAATTGATACTATTCCTATTTGTAGGCAATAGCCAGTGATTTCTTATGACAATATTTTCATTTTGTATTTAGTATTCTCAGTTTGAAAGTTTCAAACAAGAATAATATGTTTTATTAAATTTTGTGCATATTTATGTGTATCCTATATTTTTCAAAAATCAGTGTACTCGGTGTTGGATAGATATCATATATGATACTTTTATCGCATCTGTGCATCATAGGTTGTGAATTTTATTTGTTTGCTTTTTTCCGTCTTAATGTGTTAGAGTCAGTGCTTATGGTGGTTAATCACTTCAATGTTTCATTGAATGACTTATCATGTAACTTGAGCACCCTATTTTCTTTATTGATGTTATAAATTTTCAGGAAAGTAAATGTTTTTTCATTTTTTATTACTAAGTTGTTCTCTGGAGTTCTTCAGTGTTATCATAGCATCTCTGTCTATAATGTTATAGGAGTTGATTGCTGGATTTGATCAAGAAGCAGCTGCTATAGTCATGGCACGCCAGGTCTCTTTCAAAATGGAAACAGAGGTGAGTACTGGATGTTTTCTGCACTATTTGTAATATTTTTTACATCAACCTCTACCACTTAAAAATATGTATTGTATATTTTGTAGTTTCTAGCTGAATAGAATACAAGATAGGGTCTCAGAAGATTTTTCTATTGCTATAGGACTACACTAAGAGTTGACATTGAATCTTTACTTGTTTAGATTGGTCTTGGATGTGCCTACTAAGTATATCCAAGAATCGGTGCCACAATAAATGTTTTGTGTGGATGATATTGTCTTAATGGAAGACTTGAGAGAGAAGCTTTAGAAACAAATGACTTTTATATAAGTCGGAGTAAGACGAAATATAGTGAGTGTAAGTTTAGCAAGAGGCAAACAAACTCTTCTATAGAGTTAAAGATTGAGGATCATACCATACTACAAGTCAGTAGATGTAGGTATCTTGAGTCAATTATACAAGACGATAGAAAAATTGAAGGAGATTTAAACCATAGGACTCAAGTGGTTTATATGAAATCTAAGTAGTGAAATGCAGATAGCATAGCGTAGCATCCGACCCCAAAAACACTATAGCGTGATGGCCACTACACTAAGAAAAAGATATAAAAGTAATTTATAGCCTACATAAAAATACTAAAACACACCAAATTAAAGATTGTTTTCTGGCCATCAAATCATTAATTTCTTGCACTTCTGCATCATCAAAACAGTCATTTAACTCACCAAATATTGCTTCTCTGTCAGATTTTTTTCTTAAAGGCATCCATTATTTGTTGTTTTATGTGTTATGGAATTTCCTTACAAGCATTTCACTCCCATTTGGTGTTTCTTGGCTCTGGTTATCCACGTGTATTGGTATGACCACAAAATTACAAGAACACTCTTTTTATTATTAGGGTCTTTCATGTGATTCTATTCCCATGCCATATCAATGTTGTTTCCAATGTGTTTCAGCAACACATCATTGGGAGTGGGCTTGGAAGTGGGAGATTGAGATGAGGACATGATTGAGGGAAATATAGAGAAGTAAGTGAGTATGCACAACAAGAGTAATTATGTAGCAGAGAGGAGTACTTTTGCAGAATTGGAGTAATACTAGGGACTAGGGAGGAGTAGCGAAGTAGGGAGGAGTAATGGGGCAAGGAGGAGTAATGAGGCAAAGAGGAGTAATGGGGCAGGGAGGAGTAATGAGGCAAAGAGGAGCAATGAAGCAGAGAAAGAAATAGAGGAGTTTTAAACAAGGGGAAGAAATGAAAAGAGTTTTCAGTTTTCAAGTTATACAACACACTTGTTTTAAACGAGGGGAAGAAATGAAAAGAGTTTTCAGTTTTCAAGTTATACTGCACACATGTTTTAAATGAGGGAAAGAAGTGGAGGGAAAGTTTTTATTATCAGAAAACCCTAAAAAACGAACCTTTATAAAATAAAGGGCAAAAAAGAAATTTCTGATTTAGAAGTTAGGGTTTCACTTACTTTCAACCTATAGCAGGTTGTGGATTGCGAAATGGAGCGCAACATTCGCAACAGCAAGTCGCACTGCTATCAGTTCGTCGTGGGGGAAGGGCTGCCAACCTCCATGACACCATTATCGCATCACTATCGTGTGCAATTGATTACATAGGATGAAAAGGCGGAGTGCTTCAAGTATCATATGTGATAGAAAGGTATCACTTGAGCTTAAGGAGAAGTTTTAGCATACAACTATAGGACCTTCAATGTTATATGAGATTGAATGTTGGGGAGTAAAATGTCAACAAAAGAATAAACTACATTTACTAATGATGAGAATGTTGCGTTGGATGAATGGACACACTAGACAAGATAAAATTAAAAATGAATATTTTAGGAAAAAAGTTGGAGTAACTCCAATTGTAGAAAAGATGATATAATCATGCCTTATGTAGTTTAGATGTGTGGAGGAGACCAATATAAGCCCCAATAAGGATTGTATAGATCAAATTGAGGTTAGTCCAATTCCTAGAGGGAGAGAGGCCAAGTAAAACCATAGGCGAAACAATTAGAAATGATTTACAGATCAGTGCTTTGTCAATGAATATGATTTATGATAGAACTTAATGACATTGTTCAATTCATGTAGCCGACTCCACCTATTGGAATTAAGGCATGATTATTGTTGTTGTAGACTTGTAGTTTCTAAGTTCTAACTGAATAAATTCAGTGTCATTGATCTCTCTCAATTTTTCACTCGAGAAATATAGCTTGGATCCTTATTCCATAAGGACCAGTTATAGTAACTTGTAAGCCTACCTGAATATGCTGAGGAAAATGGAACTGGATGAATAAAGTTCAAAGCTAAAGACCAAGAATACTCCTTCAATTGTTATAATTGATTGCTATTCAACCAGTTATGTCTCCAAATCAAATCCTACATAATCACATTGTAGCTTACTGTGTGGATTTCAGTTTTGATATATCAGCGACAGAACAATTTAAAACAGTTTATGTATGTACTTTTTTGCTTTGTTCCTATAAAATGTTGTAATTAATTTTAATGGGTTTTGGTTTTGTAGATTTATTACTGTAGGGCATGAATTGGCCAAAAGAAAAAGGTGAAAATAGAGAATAAGTGGCATGGAGTGGTCCTTGTTCCCTTTCACAAAAACAAATGAAGGATTATACTGAGCCAAAAACCATTGTACTTTTTGTAAATTATTGTTGAAAAATAGATTGACCTAAAAATTAGAATTTTCAGTATTCTTTGCTACCTTATATTAGTTATATATACTACACCTGTAGTTGTGAGAATTGAAACCTGCTTATTGCTTTCTCACTGATAGGCTTGATATGTTTTTCGTTAAGGCTTGTGTAAATGTTAGTGCTGTGACATTGTGTAACATGCAATTCTTGAATCAGGCTGAATTTGATCCTATCAGATGGTTGGATAAGGCATTGATAAATTTGTGTTCCCGGTTTGGAGAGTTTCAGAAAGAAACTCCATCTTCTTTCAGCTTGTCTCCCAGGTTGTCAATATTCCCACAATTTATGTTTCATTTACGACGTTCTCAATTTGTTCAGGTATGCATTTTGTATTTTTCAGATTTTTTTTATTGTTTTTCATTGCTGATGTCTGTTGCAGTTATATTTGTACTTCAATGATGTTTACTTCCCCCCTTGGCCATATTTACTGCAGGTCTTCAACAACAGCCCAGATGAGACTGCATACTTTAGAATGATACTGAACCGCGAAAATGTTTCCAATTCTGTTGTAATGGTTCAGCCCTCGTTGATTTCTTATTCATTCCATTCGGGTCCTGAACCAGCTCTTCTTGATGTGGCAGCCATTGCGCCTGATAGGATCCTGCTTTTGGATTCATTTTTCACGGTTGTTATTTTTCATGGTTCAACCATTGCCCAATGGCGAAAGGCTGGATATCATAATGAACCGGAGCATCAGGTATTAATTTGGACACGTTATTAGCTAATCTGATAACATATTTATTCTATTTGGTTTTGATCTGCTGTTTAGTGTGGGAGAAATAGAGTACACAGCTGTTTCAGACAATATATAATTCAGAAAGCATAGAGTATAGTTGACAATTTGTCATTAAAAGTTTGAAAATATCAAACTTTTGTGCTGAAACTAGATTAACTGGTTAGATAGGGAGGGATAAGATAAGATCCATTCAGCAGATGAATATTGCATTTGTAGTCAAGCATTCTTGTGGCAATATATCAAAAATTTTGGACAACTCATTCACTTGTAGGGACAGTTTTGTCAATTTCTTTCCTATGAATCACAGACACCTTGATATATATATATGTTAATGTGTGCGTTAAATAAAATTAAATGCCAACATGACATAAATTGAAAATCAGTATTTATATATTCTGCTATGATAATGAGCCCCACAAAAAAATACTAATGAATCATTTAACAATTTAAATGTGTTGTATGAAAAAAGATTCCAAAACAAAAGAAGGAACACTTGATCTGGTCCGTTGCACCTTGAGAGTGGAGACTTTTCTTATTTTAAAAAACATGATATTATGTTGCTTTTGCCATCTTTTTATATAATAATACAGACCCAACTATATTTTTCAGGCATTTGCTCAGCTGCTACGAGCTCCTCATGATGATGCAGATTTGATAGTAAAGGAAAGATTTCCTGTACCTCGCCTGGTTATTTGTGATCAGCATGGCTCGCAGGTGAACCTTGATTCTTTCTGCCTTTGAAATTGTTCTGTTAGCTTGCTTTCACTTATTTATTATAGCTTTTTTATGCCTTGGTGTAACCAATTACCATCCTGTTTAAGAGGGTTTAAGAGGGTGAGTTTCGTGCAACGGTAAGGTTGTTACTTAGTGACCATAAGATCACGAGTTCGAATCCTAGAAACATCCTCTTTGCTTGCGAGGGTAAGGTTGCATATATCCACCTCCTCAAACTGTCCACTAAGTGGGAGCTTCGTGCACTGGGCCACCCTTTATAATTACCATCCTGGCCAGAGCAAATGGCTATTGTATGTAGTAGCTGCTGCTTATATGCTTCTTTTATTTTATATCCAATGCAACAAAAACAGAATAAAAAATACAATTCACCTCTCATGTCTATCATTTTGTCATGGGTGAGCTTGGACCCAAAAGGGTGACCTAGTCCAAGAGGGTCTCCGTGTCCGGTGTCCCGAAGCAGAGAGACTGTTTCTCAGAGTTGAGCTCGCAAACTCATGGTGAGGAGAAAGGGTGCTCTCTAGTATTGAAGAGGGAAGTGTTATCCTTTTATTTACAATAAGACAATACTTTTACCCTTAAAAACAAAAAACAAAACAAGAACTCTCCTCTTCAGTACGGGAGAAAATCGTTGTTCCATGGTGAGCTTGGATCCTCATAAGTAATTTCATTCATGTAGTTGGTCTCTACCTGGAACTTGTCTTAATGTAAAATCTCTATGTTAGCATTACTTTCTTCTGTTGTTTTTCCATAATCTAAGATGTTTGGTGTTCATATATGTCAATTATGCGCAGGCTCGATTTCTGCTAGCGAAGTTAAACCCTTCTGCTACTTATAACACTGAAGCCGCTCTTCCTGGAGGGGATATTATCTTCACTGATGATGTTAGCTTTGAGGTCTTCCTCGATCATTTACAGAGATTAGTAGTTCAGTAAAATTATAGTCTTCACTTGTCACTGTTATGTAAAATTTTATTTGCATTGTTGCTTGTACAATAACTTGTTTCTAGCGTGCTGTTATAATTTCCAATTTAGTGCAAAATCATGTAATTATTCGAAATTTTGAACTCTCAATTCAATGATATGAATATTACATTTTTGTTTTCACTAACTGCCTAATGTTTCAATCAGGTTTAAAGAATTTTAATGGTGTCCAAAGTTTGTTATCCTCAGTGATAACCTATGACTTTTTGGACATATTTTTCTTCTATACTGTCAAGGGTATTATTCTCTTACCTGCATAAGAATCTAATCCATTTCAGGTTTCATGGTTGTCCCTCCTAACAAGTGTCACTCCCATGAATCGAACTTTCGACATTGAAGATTTAGTGAGATTTTACACTACTACATCAACGTCTTTGTTCGTTATAGACCTATTTTTGAGTCATTACACATGAATTTTGTTTTAATGTTAATTAAAAACAAATGATGGGTAATTTATGTCACAACTTTGTTTTTTTTTTCAATTTGAAAACTTACATGTGAAATATGCAAATGCTATAATATTTTATTTTTCAATAAATCCCACTTAGAAGCAGTGTTGTTGGAACCGGACCAGACGGTCTGACCGCTGACCGGACTTGAAAACGGCTCTGGTTTGCCGTCTTAACCGAATGAGAGTTGGACCGCTTTGAACCGGAAAAAATCCGGTCCGACCATGTTAAACCCGGTTAAACCGGATTAACCCGGGAAGTAAACCGGACGGCTCACTTAAAAATAAAAAAAAATGGGACAATGTTCTAATATTTTGTTTTACTGCGGTCCAAAAAAAGATAAAGAGGTATTATTTCAATATAATTATACATAATTATTAACTATATAAAGTTTTACATTTATATATAACTATATATTTATAAATAAAAATTATTAATTATGTACGAAATCACCCGGTCAGACCGGACGGTTTAACCGTTTAAACCGGTTAAACCTAATACGGGATCTCTGCCGGTTTGACGTCCGGCTCGGGTTTCACAACACTGCTTAGAAGTTTTCATTTTTCTTTATCAGGATGATATTAACAAAATGGTATTAGATAATATATTATTAATATAAATATTATATTTTAGTATGAGATTAAATGCTTCAATTTTAATATTTTAAACATTAAGTAACTAGTAATTATATTAAAATGCTTATATTTTAATGTTTTAAACTTACATAAATATTTCAATAATGAAAATATTTTCTAAATAAGGACACATCTCAATTATGAGTTTTAAACTTGAGCTATAGACATGATTCACCAAACACAAGCTAAAATATTAATAACACAAGCTATAATATTAATAACATGTGGCCTAAGTTAATTTGAGATATCACATATTCAATTTTGATATTTAATAGTCTCATTCATTTTTTTCAACGGATTAAGAATTTAACACTTTGAAATTGATTTTGAAATCAATTACTAAAATTTTCCAATCATGTAAAAGTTAACATTAATATGTAGCTTTATGAAGGTGTATTATTTATCTTAAAATATAATGTTTTCAAATAAGAGTAAACACTTATTCGAATAAAAAAAATCCAATCGTGTAAATTATGAATACATCATAGCAATATTTTTTAAATAAAAGCAAACTTCTAATTGAATCCTTTATCATTTTGGACCACACTAGATTAATCCTAATAATTTTAAATTAATATTCAGTCATTATTTAATAGACTGTAACTTACATTAGTCTATCCCTCTATTTATGTTGGATTTAATATGTATACACTGTCAGTAAATCATCTTGTTAACCATCATTGACTATTAAACAAAAATAATACAAATCAATAGTGGATGATGTGACTGGCCGTGCACAAATTTTAAACTCATTTATATTTGTATGCGATAATAGAATGATTAACATGATACATTTTCTACATAGTTAGATTTTCACATTGGAAAAATATAATCCAACGTTAAATATCAATACATTATCATGATGTGGAGATAACTAATTAAATATTGTCAATACATTAGCAATTTAATTCTAATAAAATTTAGTCATAAATGATAATATCAAAAAATATAAATATAATTATCTCTAAATATGATATAGTGTATGTGTCTCTATGGAAGTTTTTCTAGTTTGTCATTAACAAACACATGTGGATAAATGGACTAAGTGAGTCACACTCAATCTATAAAAGTGATTTAATTTGTACTACTTTTGTTTGAGAGTCAATAATAATTAACAAATGAATGATGGATAATTTGCTGAGAATATATAAAGTATTTACATTATTAGTATTAGTATATATGTATTAAATCTAAATTGATTAAATGATTGAAGAGATAAAGAGGTATTATTTCAATATAATTATACATAATTATTAACTATATAAAGTTTTACATTTATATATAACTATATATTTATAAATAAAAATTATTAATTATGTACGAAATCACCCGGTCAGACCGGACGGTTTAACCGTTTAAACCGGTTAAACCTAATACGGGATCTCTGCCGGTTTGACGTCCGGCTCGGGTTTCACAACACTGCTTAGAAGTTTTCATTTTTCTTTATCAGGATGATATTAACAAAATGGTATTAGATAATATATTATTAATATAAATATTATATTTTAGTATGAGATTAAATGCTTCAATTTTAATATTTTAAACATTAAGTAACTAGTAATTATATTAAAATGCTTATATTTTAATGTTTTAAACTTACATAAATATTTCAATAATGAAAATATTTTCTAAATAAGGACACATCTCAATTATGAGTTTTAAACTTGAGCTATAGACATGATTCACCAAACACAAGCTAAAATATTAATAACACAAGCTATAATATTAATAACATGTGGCCTAAGTTAATTTGAGATATCACATATTCAATTTTGATATTTAATAGTCTCATTCATTTTTTTCAACGGATTAAGAATTTAACACTTTGAAATTGATTTTGAAATCAATTACTAAAATTTTCCAATCATGTAAAAGTTAACATTAATATGTAGCTTTATGAAGGTGTATTATTTATCTTAAAATATAATGTTTTCAAATAAGAGTAAACACTTATTCGAATAAAAAAAATCCAATCGTGTAAATTATGAATACATCATAGCAATATTTTTTAAATAAAAGCAAACTTCTAATTGAATCCTTTATCATTTTGGACCACACTAGATTAATCCTAATAATTTTAAATTAATATTCAGTCATTATTTAATAGACTGTAACTTACATTAGTCTATCCCTCTATTTATGTTGGATTTAATATGTATACACTGTCAGTAAATCATCTTGTTAACCATCATTGACTATTAAACAAAAATAATACAAATCAATAGTGGATGATGTGACTGGCCGTGCACAAATTTTAAACTCATTTATATTTGTATGCGATAATAGAATGATTAACATGATACATTTTCTACATAGTTAGATTTTCACATTGGAAAAATATAATCCAACGTTAAATATCAATACATTATCATGATGTGGAGATAACTAATTAAATATTGTCAATACATTAGCAATTTAATTCTAATAAAATTTAGTCATAAATGATAATATCAAAAAATATAAATATAATTATCTCTAAATATGATATAGTGTATGTGTCTCTATGGAAGTTTTTCTAGTTTGTCATTAACAAACACATGTGGATAAATGGACTAAGTGAGTCACACTCAATCTATAAAAGTGATTTAATTTGTACTACTTTTGTTTGAGAGTCAATAATAATTAACAAATGAATGATGGATAATTTGCTGAGAATATATAAAGTATTTACATTATTAGTATTAGTATATATGTATTAAATCTAAATTGATTAAATGATTGAAGATTATAACATTATTCTATCCATCCAACCAATCTCACATAGTGATATTAATCCTTAATTAATGCCTTAAAGACTTTAGATGCATGATGCAATGTTTGAATTTTGGACTCTAGTTCAATAGATGGTGGGTTTGAACTATGAATTCAGTAGTGTAAGTGTTTTTACACTGTTAACAAATCATCCACTATTGATTTATTAATTATTATTGACGACTTTCTTAAACAAAATAATACAAATCAATAGTAGATGATACACCGTACACAAATTTTAGACTTTACCTAAACTTATTTACCTCATTTATTCTTTTCTCTCTCTCTCAGACTCACAAGTATGTTTCCTCATTTCTCGATTATATCTACTTCCTTTCAATCCCATTGTTTTTGTTTTTTCACCTTTTCGCTGAAAATTCAGTCCTTTTTAAAAAAAATTAATTTTTTTGATATTATTCACTACCCACTAAGATCAATTATTTAGAGGATATTTTGTAATTGCGTGATTCCTCAAACCCATTATTTATTTTGTTAGGGTTTGTTGTGATTATCAGATTTTGCATTGTTCAATAACCAACCCCTTTATTGTTTCTTATACAAAATAGGTTCAATTTAGTTTGAAATGTACTGTTCTTAACAAAAAAAACATGGGTTCTATGAAAAGATAGATTTTTTTTCATTGAATAATGTTTTGTTTAATGTTGTTTGATTAGTGGATTTGGAATCTGGAGCAGAAACTATTGATGCAGAAAATGTTGATGAAAGTTCTGCTGAGAAAATATCAGCAATAGTAGTATCTGAAGAAAATTCACCTAGGGAACCATATGCAGGCATGGAATTTGAGTCTGAAGATGATGCCAAGTACTTTTATGGCGAATATGCGAGACGCGAAGGGTTCAGTATGCGCCTTGATCGCTGTCATCGTTCGGATGTTGACAACCGAATCATTTCTCGTCGCCTTTCGTGTAACAAGCAAGGTTTTAATATGAGAGGCAAAAATGGAACCCAACCTGTTAAGAAACCGAGGGTTAGCATAAGAGAAGGGTGTGAGGCAATGTTGTGGGTTAAAGAGAATAAATGTGGGAAATGGGTTGTTACTAAATTTGTAAAAGAACATAATCATCCACTATATGGTTCTGGTGGTGCATCTCCTTCCTATAAATTATTGGTGAGCTTTATCTTCTTTGATTCCGGTCGCTGAATAACTAATTCTCCGAGTTTCGTATTTTACTTCATGTATAGAAAATCATGGCTAGAAATGTCACTTAAAGTAGTTATTCCTTATGCTATACCTTTACCTTATGAAGTGATAATCATTAGTCTTGAATATTTATTAATCTAGTTGATTAATGCTATTAGACTTTGTTACTATTAGACATTCATATTGCATGAATTTGTCTCTTTTAGTTTGTCATTAAATGTGTATCATATGTTCTGTTTAATGTTTAAGGATCACAGATTTGTTTGTCTTTCAAGGAAGCCGAAATCATTATTAACTTCTAGTTCTTTATGTCCATCTTTTAGGCACAGCCTTGGTGATTATTACCCTACGAGTTGCAGCTTGCGTGTGTTTCTTCATTACTTGCCTATGATTTAGTTTTTAGTTATGGAAACGTAGTTTTTTCTTGATTCGGATATATCTTCAAACATTAGACTGATAATATTACGATTACACACAGTACAGAAAATCGTATGCTGTCCCAGAGACGTATGTCGCCTAAAGAACTACTATCTGTTTCCAAACTCATAAATAACAATCGACATACCTAACTATACACCCTACTAATACTATCCATATATTCTCAACACATAATTACCACATAACTGGGACTGCTAATATTAAGTAATAATTGCAACTAAATTAATTGATAGGTGGCTCGAGAACTTATTATACTCGCCACTGCCATTGAAAACTTATTTCCTACGACTAGAACACACTTACCAAATGGATGGCTTGTCTGCATCATGGACCACGGGTCTTGGTTCCCTCAACAAGTTAAACTAATGTATGGTAGTAGATCCTTCCATGCTCAGTTTGGCCGACTTGGTCTCCTCCAAAGTATCTCTCAGCCCTTGTAGTCCCTCTAAATCGATCTTCGCTACAAAAGGCTGCCAGTTCCACCTTATTTACTGCTATGCGGTATTCATTGATCCATTGTCAACAAAATTTCTTTCATTCTCAGTGACACCTTTCTCCCTTTTGTCGGAACCGTCCTCTTCTTCACTCCTCTTTCCCATGACCTTCTTGGTTTAGGACAGAATGCCCTCCTTTAGGTTAACCTTCAAAAGATTCATCTCCATTTTAGTCAATCTTTCATCTAAAGTAATTCCATATCTTCGACTCTTTCTTCCAACAAATCCACTCTTTGTGACACTCTTGCCATGATTATGATAGAAACCTCCTATCTTGAAGGTTTATTCCAGAAAGAGACATGAGATGTTCAGTCGGGAGTAAGGACAGATCGGTTAAGAGCAATTATGCAAGAGAAGTTATGTATTTCAGGAGCAGTTATCTAAGAGCAATTATGTCTTCACTTTTTATATATTGTGGCATGTTAGACAATTATTAGGTGTGTATTCGACTATTCGGTAGTTTTCCAGGCAGATATTCTCTGTATTGCGCGTAGTAGGAGACTTAGATCTCCGGGACAATAAGTTAATCGTTGTATCGTTTGTAATTCTTAACAAAAACTTGTTTCACTTTACTTCCAGGAATCCAAGGACAGGAAGATTCATCAACTCGAAAAGGAACTTGAGCGTCGAGATCAACAATGTCAACAATATCGCAGACTTTTACTTTCCCTCCTGGAAACTGTTGATGACCAAACAGAATTCTTCTCAGGAAAAGTTGAACTTATTGTTAACAATGTAAAACAACTTGAGAATGAAGTGCAAAAACCTTTGGACACTCACTAACTTTCACTCAGGTTTATTTGAAAGTAAATTATTCTGCTCTATTGTTTTGATAATTGATATTAACTTCTGTGAACTGCAAAGATTTTTAAGCAATACAGAATATAGCTTGGGGATGTTTAACCAAAATTCTCCTGACCAATCCTAGTAGAGTTTGCACTACAGAAATGCGTTTTTTTCCCGATAAAAAAATTGTATTAAAACAGAGCACGAGGGGTGCTCGCACAATACAAGGAAGATCAAGAAGTGATCTTTTTATAAGCTAATTTATGCTGACAGAACTTCCTGTTTTATTCTTGATTCTTTGTGCTGATACAAATGAAATATCATAAGTTGATTAGGAGTGAGTTTTTTTCCGGTACTATCAAGGGTATCAACTCACTTTTTTGTGTAAGGAACTGAACTGTTTCGTGGTGTGTAACTGTCCCTCTCAACAAGTGTCGCCTTGGAGAATTGAATCCTTAATCTCTTGGTCAAAACTGGTTTTTGTATTAATTTTTTTTATATTTTCCAAAACAACACACCAAGGATTTAAACCTTATAATTGTATAAAACATGTTTCATCACTATATCATTGTAATAATTGAATTATATATCGTAAAAATAATATTTATAAACATGTTCTATTTATTTATTCACTATTATTATATGTGTACTTAATCCGATTTGATGATTGGTATAATATTAATAACTTGCAATTCCTTAGAAATTTTATATATTAGACCAAGATCCTTCAAATTGATGCAGAGATTAGTTAACAGGGATTAAAATCAAAACTACTTAATTTATAGGAACTGAAATCAAAACACAAAGTTAAATGGATGATATAACAAGACACATTGCACTACTAACATGACATTCGATAATCACATCAATATTTTATATCCAAAACTAATGACATGGATCAAATGCAGAACATTCAGAACAATTGATTCGGCATCGAATTACTACGGGTTTGGAACCGAAGATGAAAAGAAATAAGTTCATTACAATCGAAAAGCAAAAAACATCATTACTTCAAGTTTAACTTATGATAAGTTATGTCATGTATCAAATTGTAAAACTGCACATAAATGTATCACACACTATAAGTAACATATGAACTTGAGTTAAATATGCTACATAGTATGCAACCTCATACTTAAACATTAATTTCTACAAATAATATTTCCTTAGCATGTTACTTCAGGTACAAGAAACCCTGAAGACAAGTAAAGTATCTGATGCAAAGTTAGTACACAGAAGCCAAGTTTTCATGCAAAACTTGATCATAATCACTGATATTACAAATGTTATCATTAAGAAAGAAAACCATAGATAGTGGCATGAATGGAACAGCCAGAAAGACAATCTAGTTTCAGAAAATGTTCATCTGCTATCAAAACCAAAGTTGTCAATAACTTAAATCCGGTATGTCATTCCGGCCTAGAATTAACACTCAAGGGGAAGTTCTTGGTAGCACATAATCACGGGAAATCGATACCTGGAAAATTAGTTTCTGTTCAGATTTATAGTGGAACAGAAGTTGATCCTAGTAAGTACACATCTTTTGTTTCAATGATGTAAACATATTTGAACATTATTTTAAGGTAACTCATATTTATCTACTTTCTTTGCTCTTTCTAACAACATGCAACTCTTCACATTTATCTACTTTATTTTAAGGTAACTCACATTTAAGGTTGGGGCTGTCAGAAAATACTAGGATGTGATAGAAAATGTATCTACCCGAAAAAGGGATCGACTAGTCCAAAATGGAATGAACTGACTGAAAAATTCTCTAGATGATAGAAAATGGAGTTCACCTGCCAGACAAAATTTCATATTTTTTTGGTTTATTCACTTGTTGATCTTGGAACGGTAATTCGTGAACACTACAAATTAGGACGAGAATGTCCTAAGAATCGGTTCGCGGTTCAAAGGATGTTACTATGCATACTAATCAAATAATGTCTCAATGAAAAAACAAAACTCAGCTTTTCCATTTCAAGTATAAGTATTTTTCTTTAGATGACAGCATTCTGGTCATTCAGCATTGAATGAACCTGTTTAAATTGTGTGGTTTCAACTTTGTATTGCATTGAACAGATACAGGGAAAGGAAAGTTGAGCGAAAAAGCGTATTTCAAGCATGGAGGAAGCAATAAAAATCAGCATGATGCACAAACCATGACATATACAACTAGAGTACATGTTGACTCACATTTCGGCATTCCAAGAGCTTTTCTGATTCAAAACAATTATCAGAAATTCTTCCTTCTCTCTGCATCTATTGAGACTTCTAACAATCAGATAATTTACTATGATTGCAATTCTTGGATATATCCATTCAAGAAGACCAAATCTGATAGACTCTTCTTCTCAAATAGAGTAAGTCTCATTCTTACATGTTTCATAAAAATATTTATTTGGACAAGCTTTGTAGTGGACATTGTAATTGTATTGCACCCTCAAGGTTCCTTCTAGATCGCGATTGTGTTTGTCGTTGCCTTAAGTTCACTGCAATTGCCAAATCGGCTGCAATAGCAGTTGCGGAGGTTGTAAAAACCACAACTTAGAACCCTCTTTTTTTGTGCTTGGATAAGTGGTGTGAAAAGAGCCGACAACAACAACAACAACAACCAAGCCTTATTCTCACTAGGTGGAGTCGAGTACATGGATTAAACGATGACAAAATGCGTTATCTTGAATCATCGATAAACAAATATAAAGAACATTGAAGTACAATAGTATGATATTGTTTTAAAAAAATGTTGTACAAACAATATAACTCTTGTTTTATTTGCAAGTTTATGTTACATGAAAGTACAATAATACTATGTCTATGTTGTCATGACAGTGCTATCTTCCAATTCAAACACCAAGAGCACTAGTGGAACTAAGAAAAGAAGAGCTTGATAGATTGAGGGGTAATGGGACCGGAGAAAGAAACGAATGGGATCGAATCTACGACTATGACTGCTACAATGACCTTAGTGATCCTGATAAAGGTCCAGATCATCTTAGACCTATCCTAGGCGGGTCTAAGTTATATCCCTATCCTCGCAGAGGAAGAACAGGTCGTAAACCGAGTCTAGCAGGTATTTAACTTACTTGTCCTCAGTTTCAGTTTAAGGTAGCAATCTGAATTGGCTTATGCCAATTGAATTGCAGCCTACTAACATGCTTCTATCCATAAAATATCTGCACTTTAATCCATAACATTTCGAAATGCGGTTGTCATTACTTTATGTTCGCAGTCCACAATCACAGCCTTATGTGGTTGTGCCTACCGTCACAACTGAAATGTTATCATGGTATGCATCAATGATGCAATCTGAAGTTTAAAATCTTCAGGAGAAATTAAAGTTTCCACAATACATTATGTTTGCGGAATAGTGTACGATCTTTTCGATACATCACCTTTGAGTTGATTTTCATTCATTGTTTCATGGAAAACTTTAGGTCCTTCAACTGAAAGCCGGCCACAAGCACTTAATTTTGACATATATGTTCCATCAGATGAGAGATTTGGCCCCAATAAATTGAAGGAGCTCAAATCAAATTGTATCCATGCTATGATACACTTTTTACCACCTAAGGCAGAATCATTACTTCAGAAAAATTCTAGAAGCTTTGATTCATTTGAAGAGATACTTGACATGTTCTCTAGCAATCGAAACCGAAAAGTCGAGGGATGGATCAGAGACAACTTAAAGAAAATGATACCAGTTGAGCACTTAAAGGAAATAACTCGCACAATGAAGAAAAACCCTCCGAAATTTCCTATCCCTCAAATCATATCAGGTAAAGGAGCAACCAAGTAATACAAAGAAAACTTATCACATTGTTTTCTACTTTTCTAAGGTATCTTTTGCTTTATAGAAAATGAATGGACTTGGAAAGATGATATAGAGTTTGGACGACAAATGCTTGCAGGAACTCACCCTGTCAAAATCCAATGCTTGAAGGTACTTCAACACTTGTATATTTCAGAAAGTAGATTTTCCATAAAAAGAAGGAACTCATCACATGCTTCATTAGCACAATACTGATAACATTATGTTCTTGTTTTGAGTTTTCATTTCTGGTTTCTTCGTGCCTGTGTTTGGAAGTTTAACTTCCTTTTCTTGTTTGCTGGCTTCTTAAACATGAGGTTCAACTATAATATTTGGAATATTTTGTGTCAAATCTTGCTATCTCTACTTATATACTTTCCACATTCTACTGCACAGCTATTTTCTCCATTTCTATACATAAAAGCTTATCTCCGTACCGATCATACAGTTATGCCAGGGTTGTTTTTAAACTCGAAAGAATATCACATCTCGAGCATTTGTCCTACACTTAACAAATTTTAACCAAGGTCAAGCACAAAAGACATATATAGATACGACTTTACTGCGTATTTGTTTGTGCCTTTCCCTTTTACCTGCATCAAATCTCCATCCCCATTTTTTACTTCATAAATAAACGATTTATCAAGGTCTTCGAACATTTTTACACTAAATGCATCCATTGTCTATAAGCTGGGTGTTGCAAATGTCACGACTTCTGAAAACCGAAAGCAATAAGAAGCTTTTGTTTGTGATATTCTATTTCAGCTGCATATGCATGTCAAGTTGCCAATAAAAAGGTCTTGTTTCCGGTATTCTATTTCTGCTGCATATGCCTGTGAAAGTTGATTTGGGCTAATATTTTCATATATGCACACCTTAGCAATAAGTTCAACATATCCACTCTAAGAACTATTGGTTCTATAGTTGTATAATCAAAATTGTGTGTAAAACTTTCACCAAAACAAAAAATTGCATGTAAAACCACATTTTTGGCCTAATCAATGTTGGTTTCAATTTACTTTTCAGAACTTCCCACCTAAAAGCAAATTCGGAGTAGAGAGTTCAATAAATCCATTAATCATAGAACCGAAGCTTGAAGGATGGACACTTCCTCAGGTAAATAAAAATAGTCTAGATCCTTTCACATTTGAGAAAATCAGCATTGTTTTTACTTCTATTAGGTGTCAAATAATCTAAATGCTGCAGAACATATTGGATTAAAGTATGCACTTAAGTTTAGGACTAATGGGAAAATAGGAGCATATTAGGGAACTTTCTAAATATGGCAGAGCACATGCTAAAAAGGTTTAAACAGAGGAGCAATATTACATTCACTTAAAATACAAATTCAAGAGCCTCACCACAAATTTAAAATACAAATTCAAAATGTGGGTCTATCATGATCATATTATCTTCTAAGCAATCTAATGGTGGCTGCAATCTACTTCTTGTTTGTGCTGATACCTAGTAATCACAGGTAGCGACGAGTCTCACATTGTTGCTTTATGACCTTTCGTTAAATTGAAGTATCAAGAAAACAACTATCCTCGAACTTTCCATATGCACTTTTTTATAGGCCTTTCCATATGCATTTATTAACTATGGTAGTTCACAGACAGCAACAACCAAGCCTAAACCCCACCAGGTAGGGTCGGCTATCTAGATTGAACGACATCCTAATGCAAAATTATAGTAGTTAATATAGTAAAAATATTTAAGTATCTTACCTTAATGTGCTGGTAGTTTACAGTCCTTTTTCTTCAAGAAGTGCACTCTATCCGGCAACAGGGATATCTTATTATTTACTACCATTTCCTCACAAAATTTATCAGGCATTGGAACAGGGAAGAATATTCATGCTGGACCACCATGACTATATCATTCCATTTTTGAACAGAATGAACAAAAATGGGATCTGTGCCTATGCATCCAGGACAATACTATTCTTAAGGAGTGATGGTATGCTCAAGCCGATGGCGATAGAACTTAGCTTGCCAGGCTCATCTCTAGGATATGAAGTCCCGAAAGTTTTTGTTCCAGCCAAACAAGGGACGGAAGCAGCGCTTTGGCAGCTCGCTAAAGCTCACGTCTTAGCTAATGATGCTGTTTATCATCAACTAATGAGCCATTGGTTAGTGCAAATACTCATGCAATCACAATTACTAAAGTTCGCATGCTAATATCGTAACTTTAACTTGACATAAGTTCTATTTTTTGCCCTATGCTGTTGTCTAAATTAAAGATGCACCACTAGAATTCTTCAGGATTTGTTTATTTTTACGAGATTCCGGAGGAATAATGATTTCTATCACTATTGTTGATAGCATAACACAAGCACTTTTCAACAATAAAAGAAGGATGATTAGTAATGCGAACTCACTCTATTGCAACATTCTGTGTCATCTAAGTGTTCTGCAATGAAAAATTGTGCAGGTTGCACACCCATGCAGTTGTTGAACCATTTATCATAGCCACTAAAAGACGGTTGAGTGTTATGCATCCGATCCATCGGATCTTGAATCCACATTTCAAAGACACCATGCACGTAAATGCCTTAGCACGACTTATCCTTATAAACTCGGGAGGAATTCTGGAGAGAACATTATTCCCTGGTGAGTTCTCTATGCAAATTTCTTCTGAGCTCTATAAAGAGTGGAGATTTGATGAACAAGGTCTTCCTGCTGATCTACTCAAAAGGTACATTAGAAACTACCATAATTTACCATGTTTAAACCATAGTTACTAGGTTCGGTCATTAACCTGGAATATCGTATGCTGCATTGCTGCTCCGCGTGTGATGTACCGCACACCAAGTTCATCTTCAGGAAAGTCGTGTAATAATGATAATAATGTAAAAGGGTAGGCTTCACTAGAATGAGCTTGTATATAAAGTGAGCAAATAAGTGTGTACTCACCCTATATCACATGGATACCTTACTCACTTTACACAAGTCATAGTTTCAAATTGTGGACCCGTATTACCTGATGCAACCATAATATTAACGTTAGGGTGAGTGTTGCGACCAAGTCAACTCATAATTGCAGTGTGGCCCCAGATCACAGTAATGCGAATGCATATAGGCTACAATACATTCAAAAACAAACTTTCGATCACAAAAAATTTGACATACAATAGACGCAATCCACATCACGGTGATTGTAATGCACACAATCACAATGGATGTAATCACATCCACAATATAAAATCATGACATACTTTCTCACTTTGGAGGAAATTTTCCAAATTTAGAAACATGACGAACTACATATCCAAATGAACCGTGTGCTCATACCCGTAGTCATGTACCGTGTTCCTAGGAACTATGTATTAAACTAACTTTCATGGCATCTTTCACTTCCACTGCTTTACCATGTTATGAAACCAAACCAAAGTGGTAAAAAGTGAAAACAAATGATTTTGCAGGGGCATTGCTATAGAAGACTCAGATGTAAACAACCCTACTGGGATTAAGCTCATCTTGCAGGACTATCCCTATGCCATTGATGGACTAGAAATATGGGTTGCCATCAAAAAATGGGTCAATAGCTTCTGCTCATTCTTCTACAACAACAATGATGCCGCCATCAAGGCTGATGTTGAACTCCAAGGTTGGTGGTCCGAAATTCGAACTCATGGTCATAGTGACAAACAAAGTGAGACATGGTGGTATGAAATGACTACACTAACAAATCTTGTAGAAGCATTAACAACTCTCATATGGACTGCTTCTGCTCAGCATGCATCTCTAAACTATGGCCAATATGATTACAATGGTTACCCTCCGAACCGTCCCACGCTATGCCGGAAGTTTATTCCGAATGAAGGAACAACTGAGTTTGGTGAGTTCCTAAAGGATCCTGATAAGTTTTTACTCAATATGTTACCTGACAGGTTTGAGATGAGTCTTGCTGTGGCATTGGTAAATGTCCTCTCTCAGCACACCTGTGATGAAGTTTACTTGGGTTGCAAGTCATCACCGGGGTGGATAGATAATGAATTGATTCAGAATATATTTGCAGAGTTCAGAGAAGAATTGAAAGATATTCAAACAAGGATCTTAGAAAGAAACAGAGATCCCAAGCTTAAGAATCGACGAGGACCTGCAAATATTGAATACACTCTTTTGTATCCGAAGATGTCCTCTAGTTCTGGGTCAAAACATGAAACCATGGCAAGAGGAATACCAAATAGCATCTCAATATAACTACATTATAAATCTATAAACTATCATCTTCCAATATATTTTTCACCAAAATTTAAATATATAGTTAATGGTATATAACCAAATCTTGTGTGCATCTCGGTTTGACAAATTCAACACCCTCTTGTTTTTTTGGTATAACCAAATCTCTCGTAAGGAACTAATTCATTTCGACATGTGTGACTAACCCTCCCAACAAGTGACACTCTCAGGAATCAAACACTATGATGTTTGCAACAATGCAGTTGATTCTTTATCTTACTTAGCTGGAGACAGAGTTGAAAATTTGGCCAGAGAGTCCTTCAAATTAAATTATATTTCACATTATTGATCTGGAACAGTTGTAATATCCCAAAACACCCCTTTAACCACCAGCTACTGATTAAGAACAGACTCAAGAGTTGGAAAACAGAGATCGCCTCTCCTTTGAGTTCTCAGGTATAAATCCCTCCTTCAAGAAGCATGTCAATGGGTCTATCTGAGATATAGGTATGGTAGATGATAAACTAGCTGCAGTGTTGTAAATTGTGATTGCGGTCGCGATTGCTATAACGGTTACGGTTACTACGATTGTGGTAGCGATTGCTATAATGGTTATGGTTACTGCGATTGCGGTAGTTGCGATGCGGATTGCAGCCGTTGCGGTGTAAATTATTTTGTGATTAAAAAACTATTTTTAAATTCGATGCGGCCTGATGCAATCCAAATGCGGTTGCAGTCCGGTGCAGTTGCGTTGCAGCCCAATGTAGTTATGTTACGGCCCAATGCGGCCGCATCAGTGCGATTCAGAATCACACCGCAATTGCAGTATGATGCGGTTGCAGCAATCACTACAACCACAGTATTGCGACTGCGTCGCAATATTGCAACCGCAATTTAAATCACTGACTGGCTGCTTTATGCATTCAAGGGAAATGTTCATGCACTTTAGACTATCTCCTATTAATGCCTTCAAATCGGTCGGTTTAGTCCGGTTTCTTAATCATTGTCTCGATTACTTTTTCGTTAAACATGTTTAAGTTTACATAATCATTGCAAATAAAATTGTAAATGTAAGGAAAGTACATTAATATGTTAATAAATTAGATGGTAAATATAGAATACAGATAAAGTAACATCTTGTACTCATGCATTTCAGGATCATTACAAGAAAATCCAAATCAGCATTACTTCAATCACTCTCTGTCCCTCTCAGATTGGCAATCCAGAGAGAAAGCGTGTATAAAAATCCAATGCCTCCTTTGGTTTATATTCAGGAACAGTATGCCCAGCACCCTGTACCGATATAATCAATCAATTAGTACGAGAAAAAGATGTATATACTGATAGTATAAGAGTTTTTTACATTTTCACGATATTAGACTCGGTATAAAGACCAAACCAAACTAATTCAATTTTCTAAAAGAATTTTATATACAAACCTTTATGGTCAGAAAAGTGAGATTTTTGTCATATCCTTGTGTAAACCTGCAACAAATTAAGACAATGAAATCAATTTCTAACAAGGTTGGTCCTTTCTATAGGCAGTGAAAAACATTTCTTGTGGATATTTTGGTCACATGCTGCAATCTTAAGGCCTTTGGAATTATGAACAAGTTCAGGATTTTAAACAAGGTCCTTCCATTCAACTGAGTAAAATGTTTGAAGATTTATTAAGTAGGTTAAGAGGGAAATGGAACGGTAAGTACCCAGCAACTTGACCGTTGGATGTCCAAGGCCTCCATTCATCAACAATCTTGTATCCGATTGATCTCGTCCATGCTTGACTCCCCGTAAATGGAACACACATGTCATGATCACCGCTGCCGAAATCATGAAACGTTGAAGTTTTCTTATCAATTAACACAGAAAAAGATGTCTACTACATGAAGCAATTATCAAAGGTGGCAAACAGCAACTAAAGCAATAAGTTTCTGAGCAAAGAACTTGAGATATATCTATCTAGTAATTTGTGGGGAAATTAGTGGTAATTGTAGGAGTAAACACCTATAGAGTAACGAGATTAGGAAAATCGTATTGGAGTAAGAAAGTAATTACAAGCAATGTCATTATGTAGTAATAATCTCATAATTGAGATTAGGAAGTTCAATAATTTGTAAACAAATGAGAGCTTTTCGGGGACAAACCCTTCCCTGGTTTTCTCTAGCTTTTCGGGCACATGTTAATGGTTATACATAAGCAAACTCTGAATTGATACGTAGTCAGTACTTTAAGAAGCATGATAAGAAATAAATGTTCAAAGAGAAGCCGAGGGAGATCGTGAATAAATGTAATAATGCTGTTATATTGGAAACTCACCTGTATATAAGTGCTCGATATCCTTTGGAAGTTAGGTTCTTGTGGAACTTGATCATGCTCCCAGCATCATGATTGAATGAAATCCTGTCTGTACATAAGTCCCAACTACTGACCACACTTTCCTGTTTCATCAGAAAGATCACAATTTAGTTCGGTCATATATAAATACATTATAGGTTACTTAACTAGAAGCCGAACCTCTACTGTGTGAATTGCTTTCCTGACTGCTGCATTGTTCAACCATGAGGTTGCGACTTCATCGTCCTGAATGATAATACTAGACCTTGTTACTTGTTAAACATCCAATGAATATGCATTATGTCAAACATACAAGGTTAAGTACAAGATAGAAGACACTTTCAACTGTGTATTTCATTTGCATTTAAGTTTCTCTTACTAACTCGACCACATTTTCAATTTCATGATTGTTTTCATCGTTTTGTAATTTAGCTATCAGTTTTTTTTTTCCGCGAGAATTTTTACATTTTTTAGCAATAAAGAATTAGTACTTCTGAGGTGTATACAAGTAGACAATAAACATACAATTCAAGAATCAAACAATTAAAATCAATTGGAGGCCGGGAAGTGGATATTAGATGGTAGTACTAAAGAAACCTACAGTGCATGGAACGTTGTTGCTATTGCTCAGTTGTGGCCAAGTTGGTACGAATCCATCTCTGACAGGTGCTCTCAGGGGCCAAGCACGACCGAACATTCTTTTCCTCACGGCAAGAGGTTTCTCAGTCTCACCCAGTTTCCGGAAGCTAGATGGCAACCTAATATAGGAGGATGCTGTAAACCCCTCTGCCTCTATGCCATGATAGCATGGTTCTAGAATGTCATATATGTTTAACCCATCAATGGCCTACAATGAAACATATCAACTTTTTACCATCAATGAGTGTCAACATCATCTAAAGTTCATTTATTTTTAACTTGAATTACCTGATCAACTTTTTCAAGTTTGCTAGAGCAATTATCACTTATCGAATTGTAGAAATTCCCTTTGCACTCAACATTGACCTCCTGCATCGGCAAGGACCAATGATTAAATGAAACACATTAAAAGGTAACAAACACACAGCTAGATTTCAAACAAAAGATAAAGTTCTAACTTATTGCCGTATTTTGTTAAGGAAATTTCATTGCAGCTAACAGCAATGGTTAGATCGACAGGTCACCTCATTTTAACATAAAGTTAGGGAGAAAATGAGTTACTTCAAATTTAGTATTCCACAAATCAACCTCCGAAGAAAGAAATTATGCTCAGAGAAAATGAAAATTAACTTGTCGAAAAAGGGACAGCATTGATTTAAAAACATTTAAGATGTTTAGATATGACAGACTCTAGAAAGCATTTACGATTTTACATATTTCAAAAGCAAAAAACACAAACAATTAATGTTTTGGTCTATTAAGAAGATAAAATGATGATGAGTCACTTGGTTTGTTTTCACCTCAAACAGATTATCAGAGATAAGACCCATCCCATGTGCAAATGGTACAAGAGCATTGCCGTCAATTTGTTCATCTGTAACACCATTTCCAACCATGTAACCCTGCACACGAAGACTTCAGATTGCGGCCATAAAAGGCTCGAAAACGTAATTTGATCACTTAAAAATAAAGACCTGGAAATTCAGAATGGGCCTTGCACCAGCATCAATTCCTGTAGAAGATCAAGAAATAGCTCCTTACTTGACACTTATCATTGTAACACATTGATTCAATATTTTAAGGAAATAACTTACTACCTTTCATTACTTCATAAGCGAGAGTAGGCACATAAACTCCAGCATATGACTCTCCGGCAATGAAGAATGGATTGGGAAGGAACTCGGGATATAGGTTAAACCACTGGTTTGTTAGTTGCAAACAAAAAAGGTAGATATGTAAGGAAATTGGAAAAACAATACAGAAGACTCGATGATTCAAAAAATTTATTTCAAAACTTCTTTGTTGCTTCCTTAACTACCTTAAGGAGAAAGGCATGTGTATCCGAGGCAGTCTTTATGTCTCCGGTTATGTAATCGGTATCATTCTTTGAGTATGAGAACCCCACACCAGCAGGAGAATCCAAATACAAAACATTCGAAACCTATGACGCAAAACAGAACCATATATAGAATGATCAAAAGAAGACATAGTTTATAATTGATGAATTACACAGATACTCAACTACAAACAACACTACGGGAAGAAATCATAATTCCCTTTCTCAAAAGACACAATGCCCCGTTCTAAATTTAACGCAGTTTAAGATGTGCAGACCTTTGACCAGCTGTGTGGATTGAGGTGCAGTGTCGGTAGACCTCCCTTTGTCTTTGCGGCTTCAAAATTAAAAGGACCTGAAATAGATGATCAATAGCCACATAAATTATAATTTAAATCACTCATGAAAATGACATTCGCTCAATATGCTCAAACTCCGATTTTCGGCTAAAAACATATATCAAACTCTGAATTTCAGATAAAAACAGATATATGCTCAAATGATTCAATAGTGGGATTAATGATGCTTAACCATTATATTTGTCACAAAATATGCAAAATATCTGATAAATATTTTTAAGCAATGTCTCATGTTCGAATCTGGAATGGTATAAATAGCAGAGTTTTGTTCCCTTCAATGGATCTTTCCGGCTTGATTAAGATTAGTCAAAGATTAACATATTCCCAAATATGATGGTATTTAATGGAGAAAGTGAATAATTACCATGCTCGTATATGAAGCCATCGAAACTAGAGCACCCGGGACCACCATTAAGCCACAGAACAACTGGATCCTCAGATGGTTTACCTTCTGATGCAACAAAATAGTAATACAAGTTCCTTCCATGATTTTCATCGACCGTCACATACCTTCAATTTCTCAAAACAGATCCACAGAATCAGAAACAATGAAATTCTACCATTTTGAGAGAATTGAATAGTCATATGAAAATAGAATACAACAAAATGCAATTTGCTTAAAGTGTTCCAATCTTAACTGTTGAATACAATGAATTGTTGAAATCATTATACCCAACAACACAATTTAGTCCATAATTTCATATTAATAATACACTTTAGCATATAAATTGGAATCTACACTTTATAGCAACTTCAATAATCCAATCCATAGTGTTACATAATGGAATCTAACATCATTTTCCCACTTCATTCATTCCAAACCTAAGTTACATTTCATAATTCATATCAGTTCGTCACTTTTTATATTATTATTACTATTATAAGATTTTCTTATTAACGAACCCGATACGTGGTACACAGAAGCCTTAAATCATCTGTACATAGGGTCGAATCAGTGAATCATGTAACTATAAATCAAAACCATTTTTTTATTCGCAAAAATAATATTATTAAAATAACTTCACAAATGATTGTTTGAGCACCAAACCCAATTATTTACATTTTACCAAACAAAATTATAACCATAAAAAAGAAAAGGACCAACAACAAGACGCTGGTCAAGCCGTGTAAAGCTTCACTAGATCCCATGATCATCAAAAGGTCAAGGTTCGATCCTATGAGCAACACTTATCGGGAGGACAGTCAGATACCCGAAAGAGATTAGTTACTTAGCCGAATATCATTAATAATACCAACAACAACAAAAATTAAAGGGGCATAGAGATATTATACCCAGCATAGTGATTGGAAGGTAAAGAACCATTGAAGCCTGGAACTTGTGTTACAAGGGAATTTTGAGGTGCTGATTGAGTTAACAACAAGACATAGCTGAAGTAAATATGAAACAAGAACCAATGAACACAACTTGTAACTGTTTTGGACATTTTGTTAAGGAAAAAAACTTAGGTATGTGGAACAAAAGTGAAGGGCAATTTATAGGATTTTAAGGATTGTAACTACTTTTGTTGTTAGGAAGTTGCAAATTGTGTGAGTTAGGGTACCTTTAAAGTCAAGGGTTGTTAGAAAGAAACAGAATCAATGGGAGAAAGAGAAGATAAAGAGTAACTGTTTAGGGAAATGTGACGTTTTAGGATTTATCTTTCATCTTCTTTAGCAACTAATCTAGTTCAGTTTGTGTGTCTTTTGGCCGAACAAGTATTACTCGTAAGAATTGAAACTTTACTTAGAGTTGGATAGTCTTATCGGTTAAAAAAATAATAATATCATTAGATATTTTTTGAATTTGTCTTTCATCCTTTTCATATTACACCATTTTGTTACTTTTAGGTAGATTATTACAAAATATTAAATTTATTAATATATCTAGTCATAAGATGATTTTTTTGTTTTCTACCGTTATTCTCTCACTCTAGACAATCTTATCGAAGCTGGGAACATCCATAAATATATGAGGCTAACTTTTTCAACGTACATTTTTTCATCTATAAGACTCGAACCTGATACATTACTTGAGGAGAATCAAGTATGTACTACTATAATCAACACTAATTGGTAGTCATAAGATGATTTGATAGTTAGAATCTCATTCACAACAAATTTAAAAATAAATTAAATTAAATTATAAAGCTTGACGACTAAGGATAAAAGGTTGAAGTGAAGGAAGTTGAGGGTTCGAGTTTCACCTACAATAAATATTAAATATGATCAAAAATAATTTTATCATATTTATTAAGTTATTCTTTATTAATGAAATTATATCATTTTTTTCACCTGGATTGAAATTATTTAAATTAATAAAAAAATTCATTTCTCATACATTAAACTTAAAAAACAAGAAAAGTCCTAAAAATAATAAAAAAAATCATTTCTCATACATTAAACTTTAAAAACAAGAAAAGTCCTAAAAAAAGGGATAAATATGAGAGGTAATATAGAATTGGAGATTGGTTGAGTGTTGTGAAAGTGAATGTTCCAATAATAAGAGTGTACTACTCACTTTCCTATTTTTTTATATCTCACCAAATCATATCAATATCTCACTCCATAATAACTCTTTCATTCTAATCTACTTCCAAATATTCCAATTTTTCACTCTTAACCAAATTTGGTATTAACCATTTTGGACCATAAGAATATATGTTAGAATCAATGAAGTAAATCGGATAGTTCATTTAAAATTAAATAAAAACATAGAAAAGTTATTGGAATGTGACTATTACTTATACATTTGTATATATTTATATATAATTATTAATTATATGTGTTATCATCTGATCAAATTTGAAAGAAGTTTAAGGGATCAAATTTTATTGGGAACATTTTCTGATTTAATATCCAATAACATTAACTTCTTTAAAGGAAGACAAAAAATTGAAGACTTTAAAATATGGAAAAAAAAAGTACAAAATTAAGTAAATGTCATGAAAAGAAGGCTATAGTTTTGCAGTTGAAATAT